>NC_143384.1:14840764-15151232 GCF_980474605.1 Leiobunum rupestre | reverse complement strand
AGGGCGCCATTTTTCTAGGGGCGCCAAAACTCTGATAAAGCCCCACGGTCCATGTACTTGGCTTGCCCCTACTCAAAATAACGCCAAAAAGGTTTGGGGAAACTAAAATATATTAATTTATTTATTAAAAACCGATACGCCCCTCCTTAGCTGACCAATGCCAAGGGACGCCAAATTTTTCTGTGCCTAAAGGCGCCGAAAGGGTTAATCCGCCCCTGGTGGGGCTTTAGTCGTAAACAAGAATGTAGAGCTGTGCAAGTACTCGAACTCGACCTCGAATAAGTAATTGGAGAATACTCGTCGATTACCGAGTACCAAAAAATTGCAAATTCGAATAAGCTGCTAAACTCCTCGAGTATTTGTTTTTTCTATCCTCGTTGCTTCAAAGTTCAAAGGGGGATTTTTACAACTTTTTGGGGACAATAAACGGTACCTACAAAGTTATGGAATCTATGGTTCATTTAAATTAAAAGAATATTTTTCAGCATTGAATGTTACTTTATACTCCTTTTAAATTTAATTTCATAATTACTCGAATAAAACCAGCTCCTAATCCAGTACTCGATAACCGACTCGTTAAAAATATTGCTCGAGGGTTTTTTTAGTTACTCGACTCGAATAAGAGAAAGTTTACCCTTAATCAAGTACTCGATTACCCGACTCGACTTCATTATTAGTCGACTCGAATACTCGATGAAAAACATTTGATACTCGATAACCGACTCGATTGCGTAAAACCACTGCTTACACAGCCCTACAAGAATGCCTTTATTTCAACTTAGGGAGAATGAATATTTTTAGAAGATTTTTAACGTGCTTATAATCCCTCGCAAGCTCTAATAGCAAGCTCCCACCCCATCACGATAATCAAATCGACCCGGTATGTCATTGGCTCCCTGAAACTGACGTCGTTTTCCTGGTTTTCTCTATTTCTCGTTTTACCGCCTTTTGCCGTTGTTTGCTGGGTTTTACCGCGGCCAGCGCTGCCGCTAATCGAGAAAGCGGAGGACCTTTTTTTGAGGCGCGTTGGGCTCGACCAATCAGCGAGCGTTATGCCGTCACGTGATAGACGCAAAAATTCTTAAACCTACTTTTAAAGACTTTAAAAAATCAAGGAGGATAGGAAGGGAGGCGAAGTAGGACGGATGAACACGCGAGCATCCTTGTAAGAAGCTAAGCGCGCGCTCGGCGGGAAAATTTCGGAAAAATGGCGGCAAGATTGCGGCCGCTACGCTACGTGTTGCCCCCCTTTTCCCGAAATTTTCCCGCCGAGTTCGCGCTAAACTTCTTACAAGGATGCTGGCGCGTTCATCCCTCCTACTTCGCCTCCCTTCCTATCCTCCTTAAAAAAATGCTCCTTATATCACGTGACAGCGTAACGCTCACTGATTGGTCGAACTCCAATTGCTTCAAACAACCCGGAAAATAAAATAGAGATATTTCCACATTTTTTATCTGTTTTCTCGTTTACCGGCAGCGCTCGCGGCGGTAAAATCCGGCAAATTTTGTCCGTGTGCTAGAACAACTGGAAAAGGCGGTAAAACGAGGAAATACACTGCCCGTATGAACCAGCCTTTAGAAAGGCCTGATAAAATGGAGAAGAAGTAGGGAATTTGAGTCTGAAAATATTGTGGCAACCCTGTTAAATTAAGAGCGACCAGATCAAGAAGTAGAAATTTCCGAGGACTAGAAAGAAACGATGGGTACCTAATTGTGGGCGGTGGAATCCCGTAAGCTCGGCACTGAAAGACGTGTTGCCCACCGATCTTCTTATTAATGGTAGTGTTCCTCCTACCCACCAGAACGGGAGAGCACTCGGTGGGCACCAAAGAATGGTGCAACTTAGCCACGACGTTGGTCTTCAACTCGCTGGGTTCGGCGCACTTTATGGAGTCAGTTTCCAAGAACTCCACCTGATTATTAGTGGGCGCGTTGACGGCGCTGAGGTTCGAAATAGCGGTGTAGATCCAGTGCACGTTGCAATCGCACAACAGGGGGTTTCCGTAAATACTGATTCGTAAAGGTCCGATGACCCCTTTGACCGCGTTCTCGTTCAAGGCGAGCAAGTTATTATCGTGCAAGCGCAGCACTTTCAATTTGGGCAGGTTGAGGAAGGCGTCCGGGTCGATGTACTGAAGACGGCGGTTGCTGTGCAGTTCCAGCGTCTCCAGCGAGGGTAAGTCCCAGAAAGCCTTGCTGTCGATCAAGTGCAGGTTCGGGGCGTTGTTGACGGACAGTTCCGTGATGGGGACGCGATTGAAGTCGCCCGTGCTCAGTTCGAAAAAGAAATTCTCGTTCAACCTCAATGTCCGCAAACGCTTCAACGTCTGCAAGGCCGAAGCGGGCACTTTGGTCAATTGATTGTTATCGAGCATCAGAGTGGCCAGATTGTCCACGTCGAAAAACGCCCGGTCGTGCACGCCTCGAATCTTATTCCCGGAGAGGATCAACTCCTTCAAACTCTTCAGGAACGAAAACATGATGGCGTTGAGATACGAAATGTAATTGTTACCGAAATTAAGCACTTCCAGTCGATGCAACGTCGCGAACCACTCCGGGTAGATCGAGTGAAGGTCGTTATGACGCAGGTCCATGACCTTCAAATTCTCCAGTCCATCGAAAACGTGTTCTTCTATGAATTTAACGTGCGCGTTGTTGATGACCAAGATCTCGAGCCCGTGCAACCCGCGGAAAACCCCGTTGAAGAACGTTCTGATTTCGTTGAAAGACAGGTCCAAGTACTTGAGGAAAGTCAAATTGTGGAAAACCATCCCGCGGCCGAGCTGCTTGATCTGATTACGCGACAGGTCGAGGTATATCAGTTTGGGTAACGGGGGCAATTGTTCGTAAAGGTCCGACAGGTTGTTGCCGCTGAGGACCAGAGCTTGGACGTCGAGCGGCAAGGCCTTAGGCACGAAGGTCAGCGAAAGGGACGAACAGTTGACCGTTTGGACCACGTCAGCCGCCGGATGGTTGCGGAGTCCTCCTCCGGTGGAACTGTTCGATTGGCAGGAGCATTTTCCGGGACACGAGTTGCTGCAGCGAATCACGGACGACGACAGCGACGTCAGCAGACACAGGGCGACCCTGGTGGTCAGGACCAAAATGTTCATGGTGGTTTGTTCGTGTCTTGGCGAACGGCCATTCTCTACGATGTCTCGGCGGCGATCGCTTCCCTGACCGCCAGCACTGACCGGCGCATCTTAACCACCAGAAAAGTCTGAAAAATATACAAAAAAATAAATTGTCATTTAAACGCTTAGTATAATCTACTGAAGTAGCAGTTTACTCTCTTGACTGAACAAAATATATATTTTAAAATTGCATAGCAGTTTACTCTCTTGACTAAACAAAATATATATTTTAAAATTGCATAGCAGTTTACTCTCTTAACTAAGCAAAATATATATTTAAAAATTGCATAGCAGTTTACTCTCTTGACTGAACAAAATATATATTTTATAATTGCATAGCAGTTTACTCTCTTGACGGTACAAAATATATATTTTAAAATTGCATAGCAGTTTACTCTCTTGACTGAACAAAATATATATTTTAAAATTGCATAGCAGTTTACTCTCTTGACCGAACAAAATATATATTTTAAAATTGCATAGCAGTTTACTCTCTTGACTAAACAAAATATATATTTTAAAATTGCATAGCAGTTTACTCTCTTAACTAAGCAAAATATATATTTAAAAATTGCATAGCAGTTTACTCTCTTGACTAAACAAAATATATATTTTAAAATTGCATAGCAGTTTACTCTCTTAACTAAGCAAAATATATATTTTATAATTGCATAGCAGTTTACTCTCTTGACGGTACAAAATATATATTTTAAAATTGCATAGCAGTTTACTCTCTTGACTGAACAAAATATATATTTTAAAATTCCATAGCAGTTTACTCTCTTGACTGAACAAAATATATATTTTAAAATTTGCTAAATAGTTTTTTTTTTAAATAACCGTGTCATATGAGGCAAGGATTTATTTAGACGCGTTAGTGAATAAAAAGGAGACGTAGTTCAAAATCTTTAAACTTCTCTTTAAAATTGATCCGCGTCTCAAATTCATAGTCGCCCATAAAAATAACGCTTCTACAAAACTGTTATTCGAGCCAGAATGAGGGAGGGAGTGTATATATACAAAATATCATCCTCGTCATAAAAGAAGCCGATAGATGTCACTGGGAAATATCGCTCAGTCCGCTTATAAAAATATAGGAGGCCACGAAGTAAAGATTAGAAAGTAGCCTTACAGCGCCCTTCCTCGGGAAGGATTGGCGCGTACGTTTTAGCGCCCGCGTCAACAACTTCCTCATATACTCATTGAAAAAGGCGGGAAAACTTTCCACTTTTTTTCCCGGCCCATAAAAACCGTCTCGCTTCCAGCCTCCCTCCTTGTTAAAGCTCGTCAAAGCCTGTCACGCGCTAAAATCCGTTACCATGACAACGATATATACCGCGGATTTAGGCTTAGCGAAAGCGTCGGTCGCTCGGCTTACGGATAGGAAAATAAAATTGAGGTTTTCCCTCACCGTATCGGTACCAGTCTGGGCGTCATTTGTAGGACGCTGGGTAATCAGTCACCCCGGCGACAGCCGCTTACGACTAGCGGCTTACAGCGCCATCTATACCCGACAAAGAGACGCGTATCGTCTCCCTCCCCACACACCCTAATCGAAACGACACCAAAATTGGTTTCGCAAACCCCCGAAGGCTTCCATACTAAAATGAATAGTGATTCTAGCTTGATTTCGAAAGGGGTTGCGCCGACTTGTTTATTATAATACAATGATAAGGAAAAGTTCTATTTTAGATGGACTTAGGCCTTGAACCCCCCCTCCCATATATAATGTAGTGGCCCACAACTGTGTAGTTTTAGAAAAAAAATGTGTCTTGGGTGATGGATGAACCGTAATATAGCCGAGTTGTACAAAAATTCGATCTTTAATGGTTGGCCGGACTTATAGGGTTTGTTTGCAGCGATGTCTAAGGCCACGACAAAAGTTTAATCTCGGGCTCAATACAAAATATTTAGTACAAAATAAATGGTATTGATTTTTATAGAGTTTTGAAAAAACTTAGGCCAAACCGCCTGTAGAAGTGTTCCACCCGCAATGCTCCGGGGTTCAGGGTGTAGATAATTTACAGGGTTTGGCTCTCTAACACCATCTATACGAGTGTTTTTTTATTTCTTCAAAGGATGGGTACTTAAATAATATTTTCTAAAACTCTTCAAAGCATTGTAAGCCACCTTATTAAAGTTCGCAGTTGAGGATTGTCTGAATTTGATCGCCATGGCAATTTTCTCAAAAAACTTATTTTCCTAGAATTCTGAAATTTCCATGGCATAGTTATTCAATTGGGACATTTAATTTTGTAAATTACAAAAAGTTTCAAAATTTTGATGATTTTGAAAAATCAGCTCGGCTGATAACAAAGGCCCCACCTTGAGACGTTTCAATAACAAAGTTGTAGGGTATAATCTAAAACCTAAAAAAAAATTCATTATGTCGATAAAAGTATTTTTTCACTTAGATATTACGCCATGAAAAAAAAAGACGATGGTACTACCTAAAATCACCATTCGGGTAGTCATGTATATAACGTTGCGAAAATGTGTGTTATCTACATTTCACAAAACATTTTTATGGAAATAAGTCATAAAAGATTTATTAATTGAGAATAAAAACGTTCACAAATATGGTTCAATGCAGGAAGCCTATTCTACAGAAATCGGTCAGCGAGCGATAAATTTTTTTGTCGACGGACTGAGCGACCAATCGTTGTGAATTTTGGAAATGGGTATTCTACTCCTCTTATTCGGCGATGTAGTTACTAGATCAGTCGTTCAATGGCATGAACGACGGAGATTTTAAACCAAAAATTCCTCCCATGAATTTAACCAATCACGACGTCCGTTGCAAAGGGTTTTGCAATCAGCTGCTGCCGGTCAGCTGAGGAAAAATCCCAAACAGCACACTCTGCGTCACACGTGGTTATTGTTGGCTTCGTATTGTCGTGTTTTAGGGTTAATTTCATAATTTAAATTAAAATGGCAACTAACAATGGGAAACGGTCGGGGAAAATATCGGATGAACAAAGAGAAATAATGGTGAATTATATGAGTAGTAATCCGGAGTTTTTATCATCAAAACAATCGCAAACGTTCACAAACAAAAAAAAGGCTTAATGTGGGAAACATTAGCTAACACGCTAAACAGTGATGGAAGTGGTCCACAAAAAAGTGTCATTTAATTCGAAAGCTTGTGATTCATCTCTTATCACTCTTTGTCTTCTTATATCCAGACGACCTAACCTATCAGCTATTTCAGCTAATCTTAATATTTGCAATTCGATTACTGCTTCCGCCATTTTATTGATAATATTGGTCGGTGAGATCTTAACTACACCATCAGACCATGTCGTTCAGTGAACGATAAATTCTGGTAGTTACCTAACGAGAAAAAATTTAACGACGGAGTAGAATTCCATTTTTATCTTTTAGCGATAAATTTTTTTTTAAACGACTTTTTTTTGTCGTTCAAAAGCCTAACGAGTCGAGTAGAATAGACCTCCAGGTCTCGGCACGGAAAACCATAATGCGAGAAGACCTTTCGATCATATTAAGAGTTGTGAGGCGGCAAGCTTCCATGATTCTTTGGCGCAAGTCATCAAGAGCAGTGACAGGCGTCCAATACATGTACAGGGTGGAAGCCTCAGCCGTGGTGCAGCCTCTGTACTTCTCCTAGTACACCGGAGTGCTGCGGGTCGAACACTTCTACAGGCTCTGGTAGGCCACAAATAGACCAATGGGAGAATTGGATGCCTCAGCCGTGGTCTAGCCTCGGTACTTTTCCTAGTCTAAAAATATACCAATGGCATAATTAGAAGCGCATATTTATCCAATCACCCGAAAAAGCATTTGGAAGATGTGCTTCTAATTCTTCCATTGGTATATTTTTAGACTAGTAAAAGTACCGAGGCTAGACCACGGCTGAGGCATCCAATTCTCCCATTGGTCTATTTGTGGCCTACCAGTTCCTGTAGAAGTGTTCCATCCGCAGCACTCTGGTGTACTAGGAGAAGTACCGAGGCTGGACCACGGCTGAGGCTTCCACCCTGTATACGTTCCCCGAGATAGTAGTAAGTTGAGCGAGTTCAGTTATGGTTATTTTTCGGCTAATCCATCGCTTAAGTAACTCTGCGGTTAGTTGTTTCACAATATCACGTTTTTGATTTGCTGGAGCACCGTCCTGCTGAAACCAAAACCATCTGAAAACGACCAATCGGATGTCTTCCAACTCATTCGTAATTTATTTTGGTAGGACTATTAAGGTGATTTCGAAGGAAAGATTGGGTCAATAAGATGATATCCGAGCTGACCTGCCTAAACGACACTTTGTCGTGATGAAGAAATCTCATTTCCAGTGATGATTGGTTCTGATGGTTGAATGGGCCATGTCTCGAGGAAGAGCATTCGAGAATAGTTACAAAAGTGATATCATTGCGGCATATCTTCATCATGAAGTCCTTGCTGGAGGGTCGGCCGGTAGGGATGAAAGTGGTGACCATTGAATTGGGAATAATACTGCTAGAATAACAATTATGATTTCGGTTGCCATGGTTACGCGGGACCTGCTCTGATAAGACTGTACGAAATTCATCTTTATAATTAGGTGGTAGCGCCATCTATATTTTGTAAAGTTACATGGCTAAAAATAAGTAATTATTAGCTAACTCACCGTGACTTGAATTAAAAAAGATCGTGTTGACAGAAAAAAATTATTTTTAAACAACTTCAAAGGTTTGTTTGTTACGAGAAATCATACATTTCAATTTCGCATCAGATTCGTGAAAAAATTCAATTGCAATATAGTTTCCACCACTAGAGACAGATGCCGCCACGGTAGAACGATAAAGTTGAATAAGTCTCCTTATTGAACGAAATTGGTCCCGCGCCAGCCAGATTTAGTTGAACCTCTATTTATTCCCAACTCAATGGTGGTGACGGTCAAGAACTCTCCAGATATAGCCACTGGTCAAACCCAAGTCGTTGCTTATAGTTCTGACGCTTGATGTTATGATTATTTGGTTCACGGAAACTTGGATTGACATTTCGATCAGTGTGACTATTAGGATATAGCGCCTTCTTAACAAATGATTAACTGTAGAAGTGTTACTAATATCTTCAGTAATAAATATTCTAACATAAACGTGCGCTGTTCGTAAGTATAACGAGTCATTCTTTATTAGAATGTGCCACTTGTAAGAAACATTTTAAATACAGAAGTAGTGGCTTAAAGTACTAAATGACAAACGGATCTTTAGACGAAGTATTAAAATGCACCAAAATATAATGTTTTGTTGTATCTAAGAGGTCTTAAAAATCTTTTTGGAACCCCACTGAATTGTGTTAAGCATCAAAATTAGCTTAGAGATGGCTCCGCTAAAAGTGATTTTAGGTAGTAACAACTTGTGTTTATTTCATGACTTATTATCTAAATTAAAAATAGGCCTTTTTCGAGAGAACAAAACTTTATTGCTAAAACTTAATCATCGAAACCATCTACCGGAAATTTTTTCCGTAAAAATCGTTAAAATTTTAAAATTTGTTTTTTTTTTGTGAAACTTACAAAATAGTGTTCTCTATTGAATAAAAATGCCATGAAAATTTCAGAATTCTAGGAAAAACAGTTTTTGATAAAAAATTCTTCGGACGATCAAATTGAGGTAAGCAGCTGCATACTCTACTTTTTGCATATTATTTCGGTGACTCAATTTAGTAATTTCGTTTTCTACGGTGGTCTCTTTTATTAATATAATAAGTCGTTTAGCTCATTAAACAGCTTTGACATAATTACTGGTTAAATCATCAGTCAACAGGGACCATTTTTTCAATACCTCAAAAATGATACCTACATACTGCTGTTAGTAGTGACTGCGGTATTTAAATTATGTTAAAATATTTACAAAAGCACTATTTACAAATAACAATATAAAAATACTTACAAAAAACCAAGACATTTAAAAGTTGAAAAACGCACTATTTACAAAATTTACAATAAAAACTAAAACCGTGAAGTTAATTTGCCTAAAGATTACCGACCCTTAGATTTACCGATCCCACCGACCCTTAGGTCCACCGACCCTTAAGACCACCGACCCTTAGGTTCACCGACCCTTAAGTTCACCGACCCTTAAATTCAGTCCACCGACCCTTAGGTCCACCGACCCTTAAGTCCACCGACCCTTAGGTTCACCGACCCTTAAGTTCACCGACCCTTAAATTCAGTCCATCGACCCTTAGGTCCACCGACCCTTAAGTCCACCGACCCTTACGTCCACCGACCCTTACGTCCACCGACCCTTACGTCCACCGACCCTTAAGTCCACCGACCCTTACGTCCACCGACCCTTAAGTTCACCGACCCTTAAGTCCACCGACCCCTAAGTCCACCGACATCGAGGACCACCGATTTAAGGTCCAGCGACCCAAAACTTCAAGGTTTCTCAAGTTGATAAAAGTTTCCAGTGACCAATATTAAGAGCCCCATTTATCGCGCAAATATTCGAATTGTCGTTAAATAAAATAACAGGCGATAGCGACCAAATAGATGGCGCCACATAACGGAAGGGAAGGATGAAAGAAAAAGGAAAGAAATACCAGTAGCCTAGGTAACGGGAGGGAGAGAGTGGCTACAGAGAGCGAAACTAAACGAGTGGCACGCGTTTCTCCATAGAATTCGAATAAGAAGGCGAGACAGAAATAAGAAAATGAACCATTTAGATGGGGAGCTAGAGAGAGGCGAACGTCGCGAAAATGGCGAAGGGTTCCCTTGATAGAATTTCCCGCCACGGTTAGTAGATGGCGTTGGGGAGCCATAAATTAAATCGCCCGGAGTTTATATTAGAGTGAAAGCGCGGCCCGCACTGGGCCTTGGCGCAATACCCATTATCTAAAGAGTGATTTATAAGCAACGCGCGCGCCGTAGCTGCCGCGATATAAAACGAGTACAGCGACATCTACCTTTAAACGCGGAAGGGAAATATATATATTATTACGGCGCTCGTCCGACCTTACTCTCCTTAATAGTCTGAGACTTCCACTTTCGCACACCACGTCACCTTCTATTAAAAAGATACTGTCGAATACGCAGACTTTACTCCACTTAGCCGCCTTTGTTGGAAATGTAAGGAAAGAGAGCGTAGGTTCGAATTTAGTATGTCAGTGTGCATTTGCCTGGTATAAAGTGCTTTTGCGGGCCCCAAAGGTACCTCTTGTTATGGACCAATTCACTCGTCTAGTGACTGGCCTTATACTAACGTAGGTGCCCCTGTATTTGGCCAAGCCATACCGTTAATAATAATAATAATAATAATAATACTGAACGAGATCAAAAAAATGTAAAATAAATTTATATGGTAATTTGACTATTTTTGCCAAAATTTCACAGTATCAATTTAGAGATAAATTTTAAATAATAGTTAAAGTACCGACAAGAATGTATTTATTTATACTTAGGGAGAATGTCTATGTCGAGACGGTTTTTAGTCTTTCTCTCAATCCACCCGTTGGTCCCCCCCGAACGCTCCTCCGCTTAAAATAAAACGAATAGTCCCGGTATTTCATTGGCTGCTTAAAATTTACGTCACCTAACGCGATGGAAATCAAACGCCGGTGACGTTTTGTCTTTCCCTCCACGCGAGACGGGGGAAAGGCGTTCAACGTGCCCGGCGATTGTCGCAACATAATCATTCTTCCTAAATATAAATAAATACAGTCTTGGTACCGATAATTATATAAATAATAACGAAATTTAATTAAATATTAACTTCTAAATTTAAGCATTTGATACCTTTTATTTTATTTCATTAAATATATTCCAAACCTATGTTTGCATAAAGCATTACTTGGCTTACGAGTGAGTTAACTGTTAATAGTCTCTGGAAGTCTCAAGCAATATACCATGACGCATATAAGAAGGGAGAAGACCCTTTTACAGGGGTACCGCCATTGCGTGTACATTTTAAATAATCCACTTGTAACTAGATGGCGCCATCAGTTTACAATCCAAAATAACAAAAATGATAAAACCCGCGAAAGTCTAATTTAAATTGTGGTTATTTAAAAGCTGAAATTTTGTATAACTATATTTTCTAAAATATTTTATATAAACTTTCAGCTTGAAATATTATAATATAATATAATATAATATAAATAATATTATATAATAAATATAATAATTTAATTTTTTTCTTCAAATGGCGGTTTCTAAAGGTTTGTTTCCCTGTATGTAATATGCGAATTGGTTTATTGAAACGCTTTCAACAGTAAAAATTTAATTTGGTAAAATAATGATAAATTATTGAATCGCAAAATAATTAGGACTAATAAACATTCCCTTTGATTCTATAGAGAGTTATTTTAGAATTTGATATTATTTATAGCCATTAAAGGGGAACGGTCAAGCTTTAACCAGTTAGATAGCCCTATAGCCCATTAAAAACTAAAATTTATGGCGAAAACCACATCAAAAAATATTGAGCGGTTAATTTTTAATAAAATAGAGAAATTTAGGGAAATCGAAAAGCGCGCGCCCGCCGCGACACCTGGTGAGAAGTCGGTGAGACGGAAAAACAACGTAGAAGCGCGCGCTGCTGAAGACGCAAAAAAATTGTTTCGCACGCGCGGCGCGTTCCAGTTATAAGAGACCTAAGCCTAAATTGCGCGTTTTTAAAAGTTAGGATAGTTCGCAAATCGCTCATACGGGGTTAGGGGCGCTGGCGGCAGCCCCTAAATGGCGGCGAAAATTCAATCCCCAACAACTTGGCGTTATTTTTCGTTTCAACTTTTTGGGTCAAAAGCTATTATTTCAAGACAAAAAAAGTACGTGTTAGTATATTGAACGTCTTGTTAATCTTTTGATACGGAAATACAGCCATATTTGGAAAAGCTTGGCCGTTCCCCCTTAAAATAATCTGTCAGACTATCATTAACCTAAACTTAAATAAAATAAAATACACGACGGATACTTCATGGTTTATACATATTTATTTAAAACTTTGAAAACACTATTTGCCCCCGATTTTCGGTGGTAAATAGCCTGTATCTATTTACCACCGAAAATCGGGGACAAATAGTGTTTTCAAAGTTTTAAATAAATATGTATAAACCATGAAATATCCGTCGTGTATTTTATTTTAGTATATACCTTGACCATGGTTAAAGAATTTAATTTGTATAATTATCATTAACCTAATTTGTTCAATGGCGACCTATAGAAAATATACAAGAGGAATAACTAATTCTTTTAAGTCTATCAATTTCCGATAATGTTATCCCTTAACCTTCGTCTATTAAACTATATATCAACCGGAAGTGACCAGCGCAATTATATAGCGTAAAAACTTTAAAAATAAAATTTAAAACAACTGACAAAACTGGAGTGAACATTCATCTTTTGATATTCTATATTTTCTATGGTCATATATTTTTCTATTATGTTACTTATGATATAAGGTACGAACCAATTTTCTATGGTCATACTTATAACTATTATGTTACTTATGATATAAGGTACGTACCAATTTTCTATGGTCATACTTATAACTATTATGTTACTTATGATATAAGGTACGAACCAATTTTCTATGGTCATACTTATAACTATTATGTTACTTATGATATAAGGTACGAACCAATTTTCTATGGTCATACTTATAACTATTATGTTACTTATGATATAAGGTACGTACCAATTTTCTATGGTCATACTTATAACTATTATGTTACTTATGATATAAGGTACGTACCAATTTTCTATGGTCATACTTATAACTATTATGTTACTTATGATATAAGGTACGAACCAATTTTCTATGGTCATACTTATAACTATTATGTTACTTATGATATAAGGTACGAACCAATTTTCTATGGTCATACTTATAACTATTATGTTACTTATGATATAAGGTACGTACCAATTTTCTATGGTCATACTTATAACTATTATGTTACTTATGATATAAGGTACGTACCAATTTTCTATGGTCATACTTATAACTATTATGTTACTTATGATATAAGGTACGAACCAATTTTCTATGGTCATACTTATAACTATTATGTTACTTATGATATAAGGTACGAACCAATTTTCTATGGTCATACTTATAACTATTATGTTACTTATGATATAAGGTACGTACCAATTTTCTATGGTCATACTTATAACTATTATGTTACTTATGATATAAGGTACGAACCAATTTTCTATGGTCATACTTATAACTATTATGTTACTTATGATATAAGGCACGAACCAATTTTCTATGGTCATACTTATAACTATTATGTTACTTATGATATAAGGTACGAACCAATTTTCTATGGTCATACTTATAACTATTATGGTACTTATGATATAAGGTACGAACCAATTTTCTACGGTCATACTTATAACTATTATGTTACTTATGATATAAGGTACGAATCAATTTTCTATGGTCATACTTATAACTATTATGTTACTTATGATATAAGGTATAAACCAATTTTCTATGGTCATACTTATAACTATTATGTTACTTATGATATAAGGTACGAACCAATTTTCTATGGTCATACTTATAACTATTATGGTACTTATGATATAGGGTACGAACCAATTTTCTACGGTCATACTTATAACTATTATGTTACTTATGATATAAGGTACGAACCAATTTTCTATGGTCATACTTATAACTATTATGGTACTTATGATATAGGGTACGAACCAATTTTCTACGGTCATACTTATAACTATTATGTTACTTATGATATAAGGTACGTACCAATTTTCTATAGTCAAACTTATTTCTATTATCGTATAAATTAAAATTTGTGACCATGGTCTCGATGTATAAACTAAAATTAAAATCAACGACGGATACTTCATGGTTAAAACATTTTTATTTTTAATTTTTATTTTTTTTGCTAGCTTTCGGGTATGACACGCTTGACAAGGGGTGTCATACCCGAAAGCTAGCAAAAAATTAAAAAATTAAAAATAAAAATGTTTTAACCATGAAGTATCCGTCGTTGATTTTAAGTTTAGTTTATTGCTATTATGTTACTTATGATATAAGGTACGAACTAATTTTAAGGTTACCCAAGAAAAGGCACCTCTTTTGTTTATTTTGAATTTGTTTGATATATTTTTTCACTTGCCCAATTTTATTCGAATTTAGTCGGCGATTTTCAGAGAAGAATTCCCCCTAATATAATTTCGAAATACGAGAAAATAAATTTTATAGGAGAAAAATCCGTCGAAGTTTACTTTGGAAACCTTAGGGAAGATTTTCGTCTCGAAAAGTTTATTTTCAAGTATTTTTTTTATTTTTTGTGTGGCTCTATTTTCGAAGGATCCTTTCGAAAGATAATCTAATTTAAACTTGTTAAATTTCGACGGTTTTTATTTTATTCTCTTGCCTCCAACGATTCGCTTTGAGTATTTTTTTGACCGTGTTTAACTTTGCCTTTAAGGACCCTAATGTAATAAAATTTAGTAAGATTTCTTTCAGACTAGTTTATCGTAGAAGTTTGAAAGGAGTTGACTTAATATTGCTTCGAATATTAGCCATTGGGTTTTGGTATATTAAAGGGAATATTACCTCTAATATTTCTGTCATGACCTACCAAAAGGGTTCCGATATTGGGCATGGTGTTTGATATTTCTTAGTGGTTGGTTGTTATATTCCATTTAATGATAAAATAAATTAAATCTTTATTTCTTTTTAAATGAAACTCAATCGATAATTTACTAGATTACTAGTGAGAGGAGATTTACAAATATTGTGAAAGGGATTTTGAATTTCAATAGACCATTCTATAAAATTAACATTTACGTAGTTCGACCCCCCCTTGACGAATTTCTGGCTACGCCACTGCCTACTATCTTAATTTATTTTAGTAGTCACTGACTAGTGGGGGTAAAAATGCGGGTATAAAAACAAGAAGGCCAACATTTTGCTTTATCCGTCAGAAATAAAATAAGAATTTATTATCACTTGAGTTACATGTTTTTGGCCGATCACTTTTTTTTGAATAAAATGGGATTGATGAATGATGAATTTATGTTACGCCCTATTCGCCATTATTTATGAATATTTAGGTATTATATTAAATTTTGGCAAAACAATTGGGTAAATTCGATAAAATTGGATAAATTCGATAAAATTGGGTTATATTAATTAAATACAATCCGTGATTTTGGAATATTATTTTACGTAGAGAAAGTTTAAATTTCAGTTTTGAAAAACATTTTTGGTTGCCATGGCAAAACTTTTCCCTTAAAGGCCTAGTATTTCTTCTGCCTGTTTTCCTTTAAGTTTTCTTCCCGCCACGCAAATATCCAGGACACGTTGGCCTACCACCAGGATATTTGCGCGGCGGGAAGTAAACTTAAAGGAAAACAGGCAGAAGAAATACTAGGCCTTTAAGGAGCTTTCAAGGTACATGAAGGTCTACTTAACCCCCGAGTTTAGTATATTATCGTCCTTGGTTGTAGTACATTTAAACTTGGGTATTTTTTGGACACTAGGGGGCTCCGTGCTGAGAATTAAACGTTGATAGCGCAATAGTTATGAAAATCAGTTCGGTGACAATTATTGTTCTTTAAATAAGAAATATACTAAAAATAAAATATGATTTAATCGATGAGAATTTCACGCACGAGTGACGTCACGAATATGAACTTCGGCACGTAGGTGGGAAAATGGCACGTTCATTTGACGTGACCCGGGCGTGAAACGAACCAAAAACGACAAGCGAACGAGAGAGTGATCGGAAATATAGATCGCTTTTATCGACGAAGCCGGAGCGCGCGACCGAAACTTGATAGATCGAAACAACGTCGTTACTTTGCAGCGAGGTAAAAGGCCGGCGGTGAAGGGTAAAGTAAGCACGGGCACGGGCTGACCTTCGGTTCAAGCTGTCAACCGGGGGTTCCATAATATTCGGTGACTTGATCCGGAGAAGAAAGTTTTTACTTGTCGAGTGCCGGCAGTGGGTGGCCTATAAAGCGTTTGCCTCAAACGAATTTGCCGACTTCGCCCCCTGGGGAGCGCGGCTCCACTCTACCTCGTTCAATACGAACCCACCTCGGTTCGAACACCTTTTCAATCTAGGGGACATTTGGAATTCCAATCTCACCACAGTAGGATAGTTCACGCGGCGAGTTTGTTCACACGCGATTGATTAACATTGGAGTCGAGTACCGCGTAAAATCTCATAGAATCTTCTTTTAATCTTGTTTTATTTATTAAATATTAGAGTTGTTAATTTTCCGGAAAAATAAAATGTGGAAATATTTCCGTAAAATTTTCCGAATTGCGGAAAAATTAAAAATTGAAGCATATATTACTTTTTAAGGGTTTTTTTAGATTAGTCTAGACGTTTAGAAAGGTTTTAATTTTGCATTCGACAAAATGAAGCGAAAATTGAAATTATAGCTAAAAATATTAGACTAATCATGGAAATAAAACCTTTTTTTCTTTGTTTCGGAAAAATACGGAAAATATTCCGGAAAAATCGCCTCGGTAATTTTCTACGGAAAATTTTCCAACTTATAACTCTATTAAATATATAAAATAAGGCAGTAGCTAACAGTGACTAGACTCAGGACATACACGGGATGTGACGTTTCCACCCTTGTGTTCTGAATTTATTTTGGGGGCGCTCTCTGAGATATTACCCCGGGCGAAAATAAGCTTAATCACCACGTTTTAAGAAGCAGGAAGTACGCCTGCGTGCGTGACAAAAGGGGAGGAGCTAAACGAAATTCGGTCTAAAATTTTAAAACAATTCTGTCGACCTTTAACCTAAACGGTTTTCCCGTTGAGATTACAGAAATACAAGTTGGCAAGCCAAAATATACATCTCCTCGGAAGAGTTTTTAATTTTCAGTGAAGCGGAACTGTGTCCGTGGTTCTGCGGTAGAACGCCCACCTGTCGTGCAAGAGGGCTCAGGTTCGAATCCCAGCCGATTAAAAAAATTATAATACACCCAATGACAAAAAGAGGGCGCTTTTGGAAAAGTCTTTTCCCTGATTCTAATAAACTGGGTAAGCAGTGATTACCCTTTTCTCCGAAAATGCGAACGCGTTCGCAGGCCTGACAGACAAACCCACCCACCCACAGGCAGACAGACAGACAGACACGGTGGTTGTATAAACCCTCCTAGGGTACAAAGTCCCCTCGGAGACGTAAAAAGTGTATAATTTTAGTCGGAAGATGGCTTTGATGATAAGGGAACGTTTCTCAATCGTTGCCTTATTTTTTAACTAAATTAACTTACTATAGAAGATTTTTATCTTTTGCGGTTGCAATTAAAGTAGTTAATCAAAATTAATTTCACAATGTTGATCAACTATCTTCAAAGGTAGTATAAAATGTCACAATTCTACCACCAGGTTTAGCATAAGTTAGGTGTAACTGTCACTAGTAACGTTAAAAACAAGTCAAAACATTTTTTAGCAAATGATTTTTCAATTTGGAATATAATCTCTCTAATTGACCTCAATTCAAAACCCTGTAGAATACAGACATTTTAATTTAATATTCATCATAATTCATAATTTTAATTTAATATTCATCATAATTTTAATTTAATATTCATCATAATCTTAATTTAATATTCATCATAATTTTAATTTAATATTCATCATAATTTTAATTTAATATTCATCATAATTTTAATTTAATATTCATCATAATTTTAATTTAATATTCATCATTATTCATAATTTTAATTTACTATTCATTTAATTCATAATTTTTATTTAATAATCATTTAATTCATCATTTTTAATTTAATTTTCATTTAATTCATCATTTTAATTTAATATTCATCATAAATCATAATTTTCATTTAATATTCATCATAATTTTCATTTAATATTCATCATAATTTTCATTTAATATTCATCAAAATTTTCATTTAATATTCATCAAAATTTTCATTTAATATTCATCATAATTTTCATTTAATATTCATCATAACTTTAATTAAATATTCATTTAATTTATAATTTTAATTTAATATGCATTTAATTCATAATTTTAATTAAATATTCATTTAATTCATAATTTTAATTAAATATTTATTTATTCCTTTATTTCATTTAAATATTTATTTATTCCTTCATTATAATTAAATATTTATTTATTCCTTTATTTCATTTAAATATTTATTTATTCCTTCATTATAATTAAATATTTATTTATTCCTTCATTTTAATTAAATATTTATTTATTCCTTCATTTGATATTAATTCGTAATTTTAATATAATAATTATGGTGGATCACCTAATTTCACTAATCGACCACCAGGTTTAACATAAACTAGGCGCTAGTAACGTTAAAAAACAAGTCGAAATATTTGTTAGAAGACGATTTTTCAGTGTAGAATACAATCCCTCTAATTGACCTCAATTCAAAACACAGCAGAATACAAACTCCAATTAAATGTTTGCCATTTCCAAAAAAAATAATTAACTACCCAATAAATTCAGCCTAAGTTCTTGAGCCCGCACATTGGTTCTATTATTTTCCGCAACAAAGTTACTAACTTGATCTCCAAGGGGGCACTGGCGAGATAAATTTAGAAATTTGGGGGAAAAAATTGTCCCTAAAGACAGGACCGATTGCCACTGCACCGCTTCTAAGTTCAGTCTCAATTTAACATTATTCCTATGGGAGGGGAATCTAGAATTCTTCGGAATTTTAAAAAAAAGGTCGTCCGAACAAGGCTTAGCCTTAGGCAAAATAGGAAGGTTGGGGTGAATAAAACAAAAAAGAAAACCAAATGGAACGATTGGTAAGCTCCTTTTTCTCTCTCTGTAAAAGAAGCAATCGAAGGGTCTTCGAAAACGTCCGCTCTGCTTGAAGAAGTAGAAAAGAAATAACAAAAAGAAGGGCTTTTTATTCTAAGAGGAGCTCGAAAGTCCCGACCATATAAGCCCGGTATAACGTTAAAGAAAGCCTCCACCAAGGAAAACAAGTTTGCTAAAAGACAAAGTATCATCCGGTGCTTAAGTCGCCATCTATATTCGTGAAATCGAACATAAGGCTAGAAATTGACAGTGATAATGTTCTAATATTAATTTAATTCATTGTTTTAATTTAATTTAATTTAATATTAATATAATTATTTATTTTAATATCAATATTAATATAATTCGTTATTTCGATTTAATATTAATATAATTAATAGATTTAATTTAATTTAATTTAATATTATTATAATACGTTATTTCGATTTAATATTAATATAATTAATAGATTTAATTTAATTTAATCTTATTATAATACGTTATTTTAATTTATTTTATTTTATTTTAATTTAATTTAATATTAATATAATTCGTTATTTTAATTTAATTTAATATTAATATAATTCGTTATTTTAATTTAATATTAATTTCATTCGTAAATTTTATTCAATATTGATTCCATTCGTAAATCGGATTCAATATTAATTCCATTCGTAAGTCGGATTCAATATTAATTTCATTCGTAAATTTTATCCAATATTAATTCCATTCGTAAATTTTATCCAATATTAATTCCATTCGTAAATTTGATTCAATATTAAATCCATTTGTAAATTTGATTCAAAATTAATTCCATTCGTAAATTTGATTCAATATTAATTCCATTCGTAAATTTAATTCAATATTAATTTATTTCGTAATTTTTATTCAATAATAACTTAATTTGTAATTTTCATTTAATATTAATATAATTCATAATTTAAATTTTGTATATTTCATTTAATATTAATATAATTCGTAAATTTCATTTCATATTATTATAAATCGTAAATTTCATTTAATATTATTATAATTCGTAAATTTCATTTAATATTATTATAATTCGTAAATTTCATTTAATATTATTATAATTCGTAAATTTCATTTAATATTATTATAATTCGTAAATTTCACTTAATATTATTATAATTCGTAAATTTCATTTAATATTATTATAATTCGTAAATTTCATTTAATATTAATATAATTCGCAAATTTCATTTAATATTATTATAATTCGTAAATTTAATTTAATATTAATATAATTCGCAAATTTCATTTAATATTATTATAATTCGCAAATTTCATTTAATATTATTATAATTTTTAAATTTCATTTAATATTATTATAATTTTTAAATTTAATTTAATATTAATAAAATTCGTAGTTTTAATTTCGTAAATTTCATTTAATATTAATATAATTTTAATTTAATATTAATTTAATTCTAAAATGACGCTTATAGGTTTATCCTCCAGCCCAAATACGCATAGGTCTCCATATTTTTGAGAGCAGACAGCGACGAAGCGAAAATCCCTCTAAACATACTCTCCCTCTACACCATGAGACATCTAAAGGCTACTCTACATTTGCAAATGGCGTCAACCAAAAACGAAATTTATAAAATATATTCCTTTATCATTGTATAATTCCAATCGCCATGGTAGATGGCGCCACACTAAAAACGGCGACAGGGGACAGAGCAAAAAAAGGAATTTTCATAGCTGAAGGAAAAAACCCCTAAAACGGTGCTGTGAAAAGAAGCGAAATAGCGGCGGACGCGGCAACACTGGGAAAAGAGGTCTGCAGGAGGAAATAAGAAAGAGTGATGTCAAAATCAATATGAGAAGGCTCGATGGAGTAGAACTTATATTTCTCTCTGTTGGTCTCTTTTTCCGCGGCTTTGTACTCTTAATAACGGAGTTTCGGGTTTTTAATTGGCCTGAAAGTTTGCTTTATTTGACGACGATAAGTTATAATTCGGAAATAATAAATATTTATCTGTCAAATATGAGCCGATAGATGGCGCCTAAGATTTTTTTTATCTAAATGTGGTCCAAATTACCCATTTCGTGATTTTCAAAGTTTTTAAAGGTTGAAACGTGGCGACGAGTGTAAAGATTTCTGGATAGTTTCAGCTGAATATATTTTCACCAATTATTAAAACTAGTAATGGATATTTATTGTCTCAATCATTAAAACTCTATATCGTCATGGAAAGGTGTTGGGAAAAGGTATGAGTTTAATAATTATGATTAAAAATACAGAGGGGCGATAGGCCTATGTGAGTGGGAAATTTGTAATCGGATAGAACAAGACAAGGGTTAGTCGAGGTACTGTCCGGTTACAAAGAATATAGACCCCAGGAATGGAAACTACAGCTCCTGGGGTCCATATTCTTTAAACCGAGAAAATCCCATGCTTTTTTAAATGGAGATTTTTGGTTTTAAGTGATCAAAAACATTTTCGGTTGCCATGGCAAATCGAATGGCTAGTGCAACGTCTCCTTTTGGGAGGTTTCATATCTTATATAGGTCTACATCACGCCCGACTTTGAACTAAATCGGCAATAAACACCTCGGGTACTCTCCTTGTTAGTTACTTCTATGGGTAACTTCTAGTTTTAGCTTTGGCTGCCATGTTGGTATACAATTTTTTAGCGTGGATAACGTTTCACGACGTGATAGTGCCATTGTGCCAAGTCCGTGTTCTAAAGAGACAGTAATGTTTTAACCACTAACTACGATTTAAAAATGTTAACTTCGTACTAGGAAAAACGTAGGAGTATGGACGTTTCTTTATTTAATATGTTTAATAAGTTAAATTTTCCCCTACTCGCAACCGAAGCAAAGCTCGTACGGAAGATAAACAAAGGAAATTCAAGCGGCTAAGACATAAATCGTCCATAGTTCGGCGGCGGCCTGCGCCATTTCATTTATCCAAAAATGCATATACTTAAAATATATATACAAGTAAATATATAGCTCTTAATCTGTATTACTATATATATTTTTACCTCTCCGAGGGGACTTTGTACCCTAGGAGGGGTTATACAACTATGAGCAGCAAACACAAGGAGAACGCAACTAGCCTTTAAACACGCTAACACTAATTTCATTGGACGAGCCTTTATGCTGAAAGTTGTACGGGCGGGGGGAAGACAATTTCGAATTTTCCCCTTCCGACGGCAGCAGGCGCTAAAGCGTCTAACCAATGAAAACTGTACAAAAAAAATGCACGACTTTTGACGGGCTGCGTTCTCCTTGTGTGGGGTGTTGTGTTTGTTGCTCCTATGTTTCAACTTCGACGAATAATTACTAGACCCCGAAACCAAATGGCGCGCTGGGTGTCAAGAATTGGAAAGATTTCTATCCAAATACTAAACACGTGCCCAATATTAGCAGACGACGTTAGGCTTAGCGTTCTTAGCACGTCACTGTCGTCAAAGCTTACACCTTTATTTCCATTTTGACTAGACATTTTTAAATTTATAATCTATTTAAACCTTTACGCAAACTATATATGCAAAAACATTAAAGCGAACTTCCTATTTAAATTAATTAAATCATTACCCTTTCATTATTATTATTCCAATACAATTATTACTGAATAATCTAAAGCCTATTAAAATTCCAAAAGCCTCACTTCTATTAAAAACAGCAGAGCAGACGACGGAATGCGGGTCATCGCACGTGTTTTGTATTTGGATAGAAATATTTCGCGATTCTCTCGGTAGGAGCGCTAACGGGCGATGCAAATTGTGGAACCGGGGATTTGCTTATGTTTCGAGTCCAAAAATTATTCGTCGAAGGTTTCAGCTAGGACCAACAAACACAACAGCCCCACACAAGGAGAAAGCAGCTAGCCGTTAAACCCACTAAACGCCGTGTTGTGTACAAATTTCATAGGACGAGCCTTTACGCTGAGCGTTTTACAGAAAGGGGGAAGACAATTTCCGAAGTTTCCCCTTCCGACGGCAGCAGGCGCTTAAAGCAACTGTCGGCTCTATCATTGCAACACGTATTATGATAAGGCCCCTGTTATTATAGATGGCCGTGAATCTTTCCGATTCTTCGAAAAAAAGTGACTTTAGTGGAGAGCGTAGTGCCATCTATTAATGGCCAAGGAAGCTAAAATTAAAATACGTATAAACCATGGACTGATTAATGTGTTAATTAGTCCATGTATAAACTGTAAAATAAATGGGGGTGGGTATTTTAACCGTCACTGCCACTTTCAAACTGCACACTAGATAGAGAGCGAACACCGGATTGGTTGGTATTTGAGCATGCGCCGAGACCGATTTTTGACTGTCATCAACAACTAAACCATGATTTATGGTGGAGCACGTGGCGCCATCTAAGTAAACTGACCGTTATACTTCGGAAATAAAACAAAATGGTTGTTTATCTGTAAATTTAGCTATAACTTGGAATTCGTTAAATTAAAATACAAATTATTAATTGAGATGAATCATAATCAAGAAACCTTCCGATGCCAGAAAGCCGTTGGAATTTTGTTTACCGTGTATTCACTCGTCAAGTCTTTTAGATTTTAACTTTATAGAATAAATACCTTAGCCGCTAGTTAACTCTATTTCGAAAGTCAACAGTACGGGGAAAATAAATACTGTTTGCAAAGGTAAAGTATGACGTCAAAAACCTGGGACTGACCTTTGGTCTTTATCAACTATAAATTGGCGAAATGACATATAAATAGCGGCCATTACAAGACAATTACCGGAAGGAGCCGAGGAAGAGACTTATGGCAAAAACGGCGAACGGTGGAATATTTCCTAATTACTTCGGCAGGGGGAGCTCCGGTCATTGAGGGCGACTACAGTCGAAGGGAGGCTATCGGGAGGGTGGCTTTGATGGCCTAGAAATGCCATCAACGTCTCCGGAGCACGTTCTAAGACCTCTGTTATTAAGTAGTTGCCATGGTCTTTTCTCTTCTTGACAACCATTTGGGACTCCCAGCCACCCCCCGCGTTGACCCTTAACCTCCTGCCAGTTCCGCTCGCGCTAGCCGGGTGTGTGTGTGTGTGTGTGAGGTTCGATGGACTGACCGTTAGTCCTCTGGCCGATAAACGACACTTTAGGGGTCAAATAACTTCTCCGTGGGATGTTTTGGCCAAAATTTCCTTTCCCATATATCGTGCGCGAGATAGAGTTTCGTTTCTTGTAACTGGCTACGATACATTTTCCCTTCGTTTAGGTAAAGGATGCTTTTACGGGACATTTTTTAAGCAGTAGTGTAGGCATTATTTTGTTTCGGGGGGGGGGGGGGGGGGGGGGCACACAATTGAAAAAAAAAGTAAAAAAATAAAAACATTTGTACGTACGACCATACGCCACTGTTTTTAAGGATGGTCTGTACAGTGGCGTAACTAAAGTTTCTGGAGCCCGTCTATGAAACTATTTTAGGGGCACATTCTTATCACGGGGGACTTTTTTTGGCGGGGTCCTTTTTCTTTGGAGCCCGACCACGCCACGGGCCCGTTATTTACGCCACTGGATCTATACCGCATGGCTCGTGAATTCGGGTGTATTGTGTGGATTTATGAAAAAATTTAGTACTTTCATTGTAAGGAAAAAACAAATGCCTAAAGCCTACACTAGTTGTTGAAGGGCTCGGGTTCTAAAAGCTTTTTTCCTTACAATTATTTTAGGGATAAATAAAATGCTAAATTTCCGGGCCCGGGAGATGTTGCCTAGGACCCGCACATTTGTTGGTGATTTTCATAGATTTATGGGAACTGCGTAATTGGTGGGTTACGCTTTTGGAAAAGCGAGCAATTAAGAATGGCCAAGATTGCGAAACTGAGCAAGTGGGAACTGTGTAATTGGTGGGTTACCCTTTTGGAAAAGCGAGCAATTAAGAATGGTAAAGATTGCGAAACTGAGCAAGTGGGAACTGTGTAATTGGTGGGTTACCCTTTTGGAAAAGCAAGCAATTAAGAATGGCCAAGATTGCGAAACTGAGCAAGTGGGAACTGTGTAATTGGTGGGTTACCCTTTTGGAAAAGCGAGCAATTAAGAATGGCCAAGATTGCGAAACTGAGCAAGTGGGAACTGTGAAATTTGTGGGTTACCCTTCTGGAAAAGCGAGCAATTAAGAATGGCCAAGATTGCGAAACTGAGCAAGTGGGAACTGTGTAATTGGTGGGTTACCCTTTTGGAAAAGCGAGCAATTAAGAATGGCCAAGATTGCGAAACTGAGCAAATGGGAACTGTGTAATTGGTGGGTTACCCTTTTGGAAAAGCGAGCAATTAAGAATGGCCAAGATTGCGAAACTGAGCAAGTGGGAACTGTGTAATTGGTGGGTTACCCTTTTGGAAAAGCGAGCAATTAAGAATGGCCAAGATTGCGAAACTGAGCAAGTGGGAACTGTGTAATTGGTGGGTTACCCTTTTGGAAAAGCGAGCAATTAAGAATGGCCAAGATTGCAAAACTGAGCAAGTGGGAACTGTGAAATTGGTGGGTTACCCTTTTGGAAAAGCGAGCAATTAAGAATGGCCAAGATTGCGAAACTGAGCAAGTGGGAACTGTGTAATTGGTGGGTTACCCTTTTGGAAAAGCGAGCAATTAAGAATGGCCAAGATTGCGAAACTGAGCAAGTGGGAACTGTGTAATTGGTGGGTTACCCTTTTGGAAAAGCGAGCAATTAAGAATGGCCAAGATTGCGAAACTGAGCAAGTGGGAACTGTGTAATTGGTGGGTTACGCTTTTGGAAAACCGAGCAATTAAGAATGGCCAAGATTGCGAAACTGAGCAAGTGGGAACTGCGTAATTGGTGGGTTACGCTTTTGGAAAAGCGAGCAATTAAGAATGGCCAAGATTGCGAAACTGAGCAAGTGGGAACTGCGTAATTGGTGGGTTACCCTTTTGGAAAAGCGAGCAATTAAGAATGGCCAAGATTGCGAAACTGAGCAAATGGGAACTGTGTAATTGGTGGGTTACCCTTTTGGAAAACCGAGCAATTAAGAATGGCCAAGATTGCGAAACTGAGCAAGTGGGAACTGCGTAATTGGTGGGTTACGCTTTTGGAAAACCGAGCAATTAAGAATGGCCAAGATTGCGAAACTGAGCAAGTGGGAACTGCGTAATTGGTGGGTTACCCTTTTGGAAAAGCGAGCAATTAAGAATGGCCAAGATTGCGAAACTGAGCAAGTGGGAACTGTGTAATTGGTGGGTTACCCTTTTGGAAAAGCGAGCAATTAAGAATGGCCAAGATTGCGAAACTGAGCAAGTGGGAACTGTGTAATTGGTGGGTTACCCTTTTGGAAAAGCGAGCAATTAAGAATGGCCAAGATTGCGAAACTGAGCAAGTGGGAACTGTGTAATTGGTGGGTTACCCTTTTGGAAAAGCGAGCAATTAAGAATGGCCAAGATTGCGAAACTGAGCAAGTGGGAACTGTGAAATTGGTGGGTTACCCTTTTGGAAAAGCGAGCAATTAAGAATGGCCAAGATTGCGAAACTGAGCAAGTGGGAACTGTGTAATTGGTGGGTTACCCTTTTGGAAAAGCGAGCAATTAAGAATGGCCAAGATTGCGAAACTGAGCAAGTGGGAACTGTGTAATTGGTGGGTTACCCTTTTGGAAAAGCGAGCAATTAAGAATGGCCAAGATTGCGAAACTGAGCAAGTGGGAACTGTGAAATTGGTGGGTTACCCTTTTGGAAAAGCGAGCAATTAAGAATGGCCAAGATTGCGAAACTGAGCAAGTGGGAACTGTGTAATTGGTGGGTTACCCTTTTGGAAAAGCGAGCAATTAAGAATGGCCAAGATTGCGAAACTGAGCAAGTGGGAACTGTGTAATTGGTGGGTTACGCTTTTGGAAAACCGAGCAATTAAGAATGGCCAAGATTGCGAAACTGAGCAAGTGGGAACTGTGAAATTGGTGGGTTACCCTTTTGGAAAAGCGAGCAATTAAGAATGGCCAAGATTGCGAAACTGAGCAAGTGGGAACTGTGTAATTGGTGGGTTACCCTTTTGGAAAAGCGAGCAATTAAGAATGGCCAAGATTGCAAAACTGAGCAAGTGGGAACTGTGTAATTGGTGGGTTACCCTTTAGGAAAAGCGAGCAATTAAGAATGGCCAAGATTGCGAAACTGAGCAAGTGGGAACTGCGTAATTGGTGGGTTACGCTTTTGGAAAAGCGAGCAATTAAGAATGGCCAAGATTGCGAAACTGAGCAAGTGGGAACTGCGTAATTGGTGGGTTACCCTTTTGGAAAAGCGAGCAATTAAGAATGGCCAAGATTGCGAAACGGAGCAAATGGGAACTGCGTAATTGGTGGGTTACGCTTTTGGAAAACCGAGCAATTAAGAATGGCCAAGATTGCGAAACTGAGCAAGTGGGAACTGCGTAATTGGTGGGTTACCCTTTTGGAAAAGCGAGCAATTAAGAATGGCCAAGATTGCGAAACTGAGCAAGTGGGAACTGCGTAATTGGTGGGTTACCCTTTTGGAAAAGCGAGCAATTAAGAATGGCCAAGATTGCGAAACTGAGCAAATGGGAACTGTGTAATTGGTGGGTTACCCTTTTGGAAAAGCGAGCAATTAAGAATGGCCAAGATTGCGAAACTGAGCAAGTGGGAACTGTGAAATTGGTGGGTTACCCTTTTGGAAAAGCGAGCAATTAAGAATGGCCAAGATTGCGAAACTGAGCAAGTGGGAACTGCGTAATTGGTGGGTTACCCTTTTGGAAAAGCGAGCAATTAAGAATGGCCAAGATTGCGAAACTGAGCAAGTGGGAACTGTGTAATTGGTGGGTTACCCTTTTGGAAAAGCGAGCAATTAAGAATGGCCAAGATTGCGAAACTGAGCAAGTGGGAACTGTGAAATTGGTGGGTTACCCTTTTGGAAAAGCGAGCAATTAAGAATGGCCAAGATTGCGAAACTGAGCAAGTGGGAACTGTGTAATTGGTGGGTTACCCTTTTGGAAAAGCGAGCAATTAAGAATGGCCAAGATTGCGAAACTGAGCAAGTGGGAACTGTGTAATTGGTGGGTTACGCTTTTGGAAAACCGAGCAATTAAGAATGGCCAAGATTGCGAAACTGAGCAAGTGGGAACTGTGAAATTGGTGGGTTACCCTTTTGGAAAAGCGAGCAATTAAGAATGGCCAAGATTGCGAAACTGAGCAAGTGGGAACTGTGTAATTGGTGGGTTACCCTTTTGGAAAAGCGAGCAATTAAGAATGGCCAAGATTGCAAAACTGAGCAAGTGGGAACTGTGTAATTGGTGGGTTACCCTTTAGGAAAAGCGAGCAATTAAGAATGGCCAAGATTGCGAAACTGAGCAAGTGGGAACTGCGTAATTGGTGGGTTACGCTTTTGGAAAAGCGAGCAATTAAGAATGGCCAAGATTGCGAAACTGAGCTACGGGAAATGCGCAATTGGTGAGTCACGCTTTAGGATAACCACGCATTTGGTAAGTATGCTTTTGGGAACTGCGCTGATGGGAAACTTCACTCGTGACTAATATAAATCGTTGAAACCACTCGCGATTACCATTGAACTCCATTTTGATTTTTCCGGCGATCTTTGAAAGAAACCTTCATTTGTTACGACCATACTGGGCGTTTGCGAAGCGCCAAGGAGAATTTTTTTCCGAATGGAAAAAGTACTTTAGCTTTAACGGATTTAAAAACCTATCGCATCTAAAATTTCCAACCCAGTTTTTTTTTCTTACGATGGCGATCCGGATACTTTATCCCGGCATCCTTTTCGCGATCTAGGCCAAAGCGTTTTATCGCTTTCGCATCTCGTCGAGAGATGGCGACGCCGTAGCCCTCTGTTTTGAAAGTGGAATTGACTTTCTCCTCTTATATAGCCTTTAGGAGCTATTTATCATCCTAAGAGAGAGGCTTACAATTTTCCCCAAAAAACCTTTCTTTCTCCGAACTTAAAGGCTGCGTTCGAAATAATAAAAAGGGATTTCTTTCTCTGGCGGATTTACAAGGCGTGAATCGGTCAACGGGATTTTTAAAATCTAGTTTCGAAAGAAAAAAATAGGTTACCCCTATATTTGAAACAACAATAACTGAACTTTTCTTTTAAGTTATTACTTAATTATTCGTCTAATTTATTGATGACGTACTACCAAGAATATAGGCTCCTATGAATGGGGAAATCTCATAAAAAATCCAAATTTGGATCCCAGTAAAATCAAGATATTTCCAGTTTAAGTCCAATTCGGTTTGCATCACATAATTTGAACGAAATCAGAAAGTATTTGGATCAAATCCGAATTTGGATAGTAATTTTCGGATCCAAGTGGAATTTTGGATTGTAATTTTCGGATCAAAGTGGAATTTTGGATTGTAATTTTCGGATCCAAGTGGAATTTTAGATTGTAATTTTTGGATCCAAGTGGAATTTTGGATTGTAATTTTAATGGAACTACTTATTAGAAATTTGTATATATTCATTAACATAAAAATACGGTCACCACATATAAGTTTAAATCCAGAAAAACCGTTAAAAACTCAACCTTTCAATACAATTAAGACAAGTAAATTAAAAAAATCAAAAAACCGTTTAAACTTGACCTTTTAACAAAAATTAAGAAGAGTAAATTAAAAAAACGTTTCGAATATGTTAACACATCCCCGTAAAACAATTGAAACAAGTTTAAAAACAACTTAATACCGGCTTAAACCCATTAACAAGACCAGAAAAAAAAATAAGGCTTGGAAAAAAACCAGGTGAAAAATTCTGGCGATTTCCATATCTTTTGCCTCTTTTCCAAATTTCAACAATCGGGCGTTAAGCCTAGTCCTAGATTTTTTTGGATGGCCGCGATTATATAGCGGTAGAATATTCCTTTTATTTCGAAAAAGAGTCTTGTTATCATTCATAACGAGAGAGAAGACGAGCTTCTCTTTCCACCAGAATGAACGCTTCAAAATTCGGCCTCAGTGCGTCTACTTTCCGCATCCTTTCTTCTTCATCTTCCGCGTTTTTTTCTCCCAAAAGATGGCGCTGTAAGGCGTGAAATCTATTTTGAGATTTTTTTCTCTTAAAGAGCGATTCTTTTTCTAGTATTTTTTTACGTTCCTTTTCACCATAGAGGGCGTAATATGATGACGAATATATGCAAATTGAACGCGTCACCGCTTTCTTTTATGAACTAACTTAGCGCCATCTAGGAAACTTTCGGTTAGTTCCTTAACCCTCACTTTTTCTTTTCAATAATTATCTTCCGTTTATGTTTCCCGAGAAAATCGTTAGATGGCGCTTGGAACGAGTGTTTTTCGGAGGTTGGTTTTACTCAATTAGGACTGTTAAGGCCCGGGAGGAAGCGGGAGTTTGGACGAACAGACTTTACCCAGATCTTTATGTTTTTTTGAATTGTCGAATGAGATTAGTTTGCTCTTCTCACTCGAAAGAAATCTAATTTTATTCTTTCAGTTTGTTAAATATCTAGCTCCCACACTAGAAGTCTTACGAAAACGAAACCATACAAGCTAAGACGTTCAAATTAATTCTATACAAACGCTAATTTTATTTTAATAAATAATTGAAAGTTAGAAAGAAGTTAACAAAAAATTTGTACGAGGAATCAGATTGGGTTGGATGGCTTCCAGGGACTTAATTTCAGAATTCATCAGGAGGGGGCGGAATTTGAATGTCCGGGGGGGCTGGGAAAACACGTCAAATTTAATATTTTTTGATTTTTAATCAATATATTTATTGCATAATTGCAATGATCACATTCAAGCCAAAACAATGAATACATGAAAATAAACAGAACGTTTCTAATGTAGTTATATGGAAATTTATTCGTGAATCGAAATGACATCCCTGCATGGTTTCTTCAGAAAATGTAAATTACGTTTTGAGATTTGAATGAAAAATATTCAACACAGAGTCTTCAAACTTGTGGTTTTAAAAATTATAAATTGAAACGTCAATTACTTCTTAAGGGTTTTTATTCCAGCGTAGTCTAGAGGTTTAGTTTTACTTTTGACAAAATGAGGCGAAAATGCCGCCAAATTTAAATTTGTGAACAATATTTGGCTAATCATGGAATGGAAACCTTTTTTTCGGAAAACAAAAAAAAATTTCCGATTTTCAACTCTGCTTCAAACCGAACTTTTGGAATGATTTAAACCAGTATCGAAAACAATTCTAGCACCATTTTGAACATTTTGGACTAATAATTCAAAATAATATCAAGAAAGGTAGTTATTTCTAGTGTTAAGAGAATGACTAAAACAGGGCCGTCTTTACCTAATTGGAGGCCCTGGGCAAAGCTATGGGAGATCCCCTGAAACTCAACCCAAGTTTCTAACCTCCCGTGCGAAGTCCATCGTCTCTAATCTACAACTATCGGGTCAAATAGTTTCACTTAACCTACTAAAGGTTACTAAAGAAGAAGCTTATTCTGAATTTAAAAAAACTAACAACCAAAAGTCTTTATTCGTTTTAGATTTACCCTGGTTATAGACGCGGCTAAATACGAAGTTTAGGACTTTCGAGCAGTGTTTCACTATTTGAAAAATGGGGCCCTCCAGAATCTTGGGGCCCTAGGGCAGTGCCCTTTTTGCCCGATGGGAAAGACGTCACTGGACTATAAATGAAACGATCTAGTTTTCCTTCCTCAAAAGAGAAGGGGTATCCAAGGCGTGATAATAATAAACAGAATTTCTAATATTTTTGGACAATTTTGACCCAATACCACACTTCTTCACAACCCTCATCAAGGTTTTAGTCACCCTCATTTTTTATATATATAAAACAATATAGATATACACTTTCTGTTAAACCAATTTTTTCACAGTAATTAAATGTTAACATTTTTCCAATCAATAGTATGATTTGTATTTTATGTCTACACTGTTAAAAATAAAGGTTTTATTTTAGACCTCTAGAGTGGTTAAAACTTTTTCCAATAGGTAAAACTATTCAAGGTATTGCCACAGAACGTATTTAAACCATCTGGTCTTCAAATCCAGTCCTTTTGTGGAGTGTTCAAGCACTTAATTTACAATTTTTTTATCAACTTTACTTTATAAACAGTAAGAAGTTAGACCTTCTTAACTTTATTTTCAGACCTTCATATTTAATTTTTCTTAATTATTCAATACGACTAGATATATTAACAATTAACATGGCCAGATTAAGTTCTTTTTCGCCCGACGGTTATAGCCGAAATGCCGAATGAATGTCTCTGAAGTCGCGAACCACAGGGCAGTTTCAAAACGTAAAATAGCATTTAAGTATTTTAGTATTTGATATGTCAAGAATTCTTAGACGCTCCTATTTGAGTACGCGTAGTTTGATGCGTTAATCAATATCCCTATATTTAAGATAAATTGCAATCAAAATTTTAAAGACTTAACTATTGTTAAATATTGCAGTTGATTGGAATTCATTCGCATTGTGTTATTTTAAAGAAAATATTTAAAAGGGAAATAACGTATTATTCAAAAATTTAGTCTCGAAATTGGTCCATATAATGTTTTTCTTCGTTTAAGGGAATTAAATAGTATTCAAAATATTATTATTAAAATTTGTTTTCCAATTTTTCTTCGATATTTTAAAACTTAATTTTCAAAATTACAACTTTTTTAATATGTGACAACAAAATTAAACGGATGTCATTTATTAGAGCTCTGGGTTTGAATAAGAAATATTTTTTATCAGAAAATTATCCGAATAAAAACATATTTTTTTGCATATTTAATCGTTTTGTAACGGGCGAATAATATCCATAAATAAATCCTTCATCGAAATGTTTATGAATAATCGAAATTTTGGAGGTTAATTTATCTGTTCCGCCGAGGTATATCATTTATACAGTATCAAAATATTTTCTTTAAGTTAAAATAAGAATATTTTAGAAGACTCCTTATTGGTATAGCAAAACCGAAAATAAAAGTATCAAAAGCATCGAGGAATTTATGAAATAAAATATATTTTTTAAACCGTCTCTATGTATAAGGGCTATAGAATGTCTCAACTCCGCAAATAACACACCGAAAAAACCCTAAAAAATCCACGAATAATGGAAAATAAAAATAACAAACATTGTGCCGCTGCTTATACGCTTAGGAATTCTCATCGGAAATTTATTTGGGCACATAAAAGCACGAATTTTGCGGCACCAAAGAAAGGGAAAAGAGAATTATGATATCACCAAAAAGCTTATTTTCGGGGACCTGCTAAATTCGACCCACGATTCGCACGCTGTCGTCGTACCAGGATTAGCACGATACGAATACACAACCGTCCGCGCGAGGAAGCAGCTTGAGATGAGGACGAAAGTGAACAGGCTGTGAAATAAAACAAAACTGCCAGGTAAAGAATCTAGGTGTATTAAGACAACTCGTCCATATTCTGATCAGTGAGTAGACCACCTCAGTCCACACTGGTCGGAAAAGGGTTCAACTCTGACAAAATCAATCAGAATTTGTCCAAATAATTTATCTGTAACAGATTTTTGAAACATTCCTTGGACTGGAATGAAGACAATTATAGATTGATACTAATTCTGTTTGGATCCAAATATTTTTCAAAAAATTTGAATAAAGTGGAAATTCATATATTTTAATATATGGCTTGCGAAAGCTCGGAACCACCCCTACTGATTAAAGGAGTTTCCCCCCCGAGTTCTTCGGTTTTCCATAAAAACTTGGTGAGGTTAACGATAATAGTTAGTGTAGGGAGCTGTTGGCTCGCGTGGCATGCAGGGCTTGTCACCACCCTCCTACGCATTGTAAACCGGCCACCTGAATTAAAGGCTTTAAAAGTCGCTTGATGACAGGGGTTTGTATTATATTATTATATTATTACATTATTATATTATTATTATATTATTGCATTATTATTATATTATTGCATTATTATTATATTATTATTCTATTATTACATTATTATTATATTATTACATTATTATTATATTATTGTATTATTACATTATTATTATATTATTACATTATTACATTATTATGTTATATTATTATATTACATTATTATATTATTATATTATTCTAGCAAAAGCCTTCGATCGATTTTCGCACCCGCTTGTGTTAAAAAAAGTTAGATCGGCTTGGTGTTCATGGTGATTTATTGCGCTAGTTAAGTAACTATCTGAACTATCGTTGTAAAGTCCTAAAATGTAACCGATATGAATTATGGTGTAAACTGTGGGAATAGTGGGACCTCTTTTATTTAACATCTTCATTTACGATTTACAAATTGTAATTAAACATTACCAGTTTGCTGATGACAATAAATTATGCAGGACCTTAAATAATGCAATAGCCTGTTTGAAATCGCCAGAAGACCCGTCCAAAGTTGCTACATGGTGCTCCAACAATAACTTACCAATCAATCCCTCGAAATCCATTATCATTTCATTTAGTAGGTTAACTAAAATAATTAGGTTGGATTATAAAATTAACGGCGACACTGTCCCACGCAAGGACTTGGTCAAACACCTCGGAGTTTACTTGGACAAAGGGTTATACTTTCGAGATCACATTCAATACACAGTAAATAGCTGCGGGAGACTGTTAGGGGTTATTTTAAAACTTTACAAAAAATTAATTCTAAGATTCATTTTATTCTCCTGTTTAAAAGTTTAAAGGGGAACGGTCAAGCTTTAACCAGTTAGATAACCCTATAGCCCATTAAAAACTAAAATTTATGGCGAAAACCGCATAAAAAAATATTGAATGGTTAATTTTTAATAAAATAAAGAAATTTTGGGAAATCGAAAAGCGCGCGTCCGCCGCGACACCTGGTGAGAAACCGGTGAGACACTCCCGGCTCAATTAAAATTGATAAAAAAAAGCTCGCGTTGCTGTATAGGTGCGAAAGATTTTATTTTTTATTTGCACGCGCTGCGCGTTCCATTTATAATAGAACTAAGCCTAAATTGCGGGATTTCAAAAGTTACGCTAGTTCGCCAATCGCTCATACGGGGTTAGGGGCGCTGGCGGCAGCCCCTAAGAAGGCGGCGAAAATTCAAAACCAAACACCTGGCGTTATTTTTCGTTTCAACTTTTTGGGCTAAAAGATATTTTTTCAAGACAAAAAAAGGTACGTGTTAGTATATTGAACGTCTTGTTAATCTTTTGATGCTGAAATAAGGCCATATTTGGAAAAGCTTGGCCGTTCCCCTTTAATTCATTCAAAGGTCATGTATGGTTCTTTAGCTAGGGGAAGTTGTATTAACTTTTAAGCCGTTGAAACTATTCAAAATAAATTGATCGAAAACCTGCATATTAATTTTATAAAAAACCATATTTACAACTAAAACAAAATACTTAGAGACCTACAATTAGATAAACTATCTGTAACTCGCGAAAAATATGAGCTAACATTCTTATATAAATTGTTTAGAAATTTAATACCTTGTGAAGACTTTTTAGATAAGATTAATTATATCGTCCCAAACTATTACATAGTCTTAAATACTGCAAACAAATACTGCAAAAATATAGATTTACATAGCTGTAAAACAATAGATTTAAAAGATTTACGCATAAATTCGAAAATTTTATGTAAATATTATGTATTCCATGTCTATCAACTAGCTGATGCTGTAACAGGTATTGTTTTGGTGCACAATAAACAATTTTCATTTCATTTCATTATTATATTATTATATTAGTATATTATTATAATATTATAATATTATATTATTATATTAGTATATTATTAGAATATTATATTATTATATTAGTATGTTATTATTTTATAATATTTTACAATATTATATTATATTATATTATATTATATTATATTATATTATATTATATTATATTATATTATATTATATTATAATATTATTATATTATTATATTATATTATAATATTATAATATTATTATATTATATTATATTATATTATAATATTATAATATTATTATATTATATTATAATATAATATTATAATATTATTATATTATATTATATTATATTATATTATATTTTATTATATTATATTATATTATATTATATTATATTATATTATATTATATTATATTATATTATATTATATTATATTATATTATATTATATTATATTATATTATATTATATTATATTATATTATATTATATTATATTATATTATATTATATTATATTATATTATATTATAATATTATAATATTATTATATTATATTATTATATTCTTATATTATTATATTATATAATTACATTATTATATTATATTATTATATTATTTTTATTTTTTTTAAATTTTTAAAAAAAAATTTATTTAAAAACCAAAACAAAATTACAAACCGGCATATTTACATATTTACATTTCAGTATTCTTTAAAATACAAACAAATTGACTAGATCGGGATTAAGTGAGATTTTTTTGGTGCAATCTATCTGGCATATTTTACTTTCTTTTAAAAATTTTATAAAATTACACTCATTTCTCTTCTCCATTTCTTGATGGTAAGTGCATATTCTTAATAATTTTATAAAGAAATTATCTTTTATCTTTTGTTTCATGTTGGCATTTCCTAAATTCAAGGCTTCGTTGTATGCAAAATATATAATTATTTTTCCAATATCATACAATAATTGTGTCACCTGTAGATATTCTATATTTCGTTCCACAACGTTATACCAATATTCAATGTTTTTAAAGTTAAAATCCTTATTAAAACTTTGAACTATTTTTGTAATTTGTTCTAAAAGCCATTTGGTAATTTCACACTCTAAATACATATGTTTGAGGTTTCCTATTTCTTTGGAGCAGAAGGGACACATTGGGGACAAATTAAAAATTTTATGTGCCACATTTGGTGTTATTAAATTTCCCTTTAAAGTTCTGTACAATATGTTTGATTCCTTACCAGTGAAATGGTAGAGCCAAATGCTTCTGTAATTAATTTTTATCTCATCCTCAGTTAAATTAAATAAATTTAAAGCACTATCTTTTAAATTTTTCATATTTTTACAATAAATTATATTTTTTATATCGGCTTTTTCACATTCTATCAATTTTTTTAACTCTTTCTTAGTTTTTATTTTTATATCGCTATAATATGAGACAGGATCAGGAGTGCCTTCTTCCCAGGTATATATTTCATCCATGGGTGCACTAATATTTAGGCCACCTTTTAAAAAAGGGTTGCACCAAAGCTTCGTATTTGTATTAAAAATTTGGTGGATAAAAAGGAATTTTAGCTCGATCCATTTCTTGTTAAATTCGGTTTCTGTAGTAAATGGATTATGCTGAATTGGTAAACTAATAAACTGTTGTAAATTGACCGGTTTTCCTAATTGTAATTCCAATTTCATTAAAAAGCTAAAAACATCAACATAAAATTGTGGTATAAATTTAAAATCAAAATCAACATTTTTAAAACAGAAAACTACAGCCTCCAAACCATAGTAATTTGTTTTCCTTAGATAATAATTGAAGAAATGCAATTCGGCATTATGACTTTGGTTTGATAATAACCTTTTAAATTTAGACGTTATAAACACCTGCCACTGAATATCTAGAGTTTTCAAGCCTAAGCCTCCCTCGTCAACTGTCCGCGTGACTACATCTTTACTCGACCAATGTTTGTCAGAGTCCCAAATATAAGTTAAACACGTTTTTAGTATCGTTTCTGAAATTTTTGTTGGACGTTTTAAAAGCGGTAAATGATAATAGTATTTACTAATTTCTTGGTTACACAACTGCGTGCGGGCTTTAAAGGACAAGCGAGGCTTTAAATCGGTATAGCTAGTTAGCCTGTCGGTAAATTCAGTTTGAAGGTTATCATAAAAATTGTCTTGCCCAATATTGTCAACTTTGAAATTTACTCCGATAATTTTGATTTCGGTATTATTCCATTTTATGTCCAAGGGAGTATCAAAGCGATGACGCCACGCACCTAACCACAAACCGCGGCTTTTTTTCTAAATTTATTTTTGCGTTGCTAAAATTACAATATCTGGCACATTCGTCGCGTAAAATCGTAAGTCCTTGATCGGTTGATATAATGTGGGTACAGTCGTCTGCAAAGGCCATATTTGTTAAAGGGCGTGGTATAAAAGGTAGGATTAAACTATGTTCACATAGTTCCTTCCTAAGATGACAAAGAAATGGTTCGAGGGATAATACAAATAGGTAGGTTGACAGTGGGTCCCCCTGGCGAATTCCCTTTTTAATAGGAAAATTCGCCGTTACGTTATTGTTGACTTTGATGCGCGCTTCGGCACATCGATAGGTCAACCTTATAAATTTTATAATCGTATCACCAATATTGATATGTTCCAGAATAGAAAACAAATAACTATGGGCCACCCTATCAAAGGCTTTAGTTTGATCTAGTGAGACAATTGCAAGTTTCTCACCAGAAAAATGGTTAAAATGATAAACAACGTCTCTGACTACGGTTAGGTTTGATTGGATGTTCCTATTTGGAATGCTTGATGTTTGGTCTTCGTCGATTATATTATAATATTATTATATTATTATATTATTATATTATTATATTATTATATTATTATATTATTATATTATTATATTATTATATTATTATATTATTATATTATTATATTATTATATTATTATATTATTATATTATTATATTATTATATTATTATTATATTATTATATTATTATATTATTATATTATTATATTATTATATTATTATATTATATTATTATATTATATTATTACAATATTACATTATATTATTATATTATTATATTATTATATTATTATATAATAGACCTCGGAATATACCTTGATAAAGGGTTATACTTCCGAGATCACGTCCATCATATTGTTAATAGCTGCAGAAGGCCATTAGGTGTTATCTTAAAACTTGCCAAAAAAATCAATTCCAAATTTCACTTTATTCTTCTGTATAAAAGCTTAATTCGGTCTAAACTCATGTACGGTTCGTTGGCGTGTGGAGGCTGTAGCGCTTATCTACTTTTAATTATTGAATCAGTACAAAAGAAATTTATCGAATATTTACATACTAACTTTATAAAAAGTCATAGATATAATTATATTACATTACTAGGAGATTTGCAAATTGATAAATTATCTGTAACCCGGGAAAAATCCGAACTAATATTTTTATATAAATTGTTAAAAAATCAGATTCCTAGCGAGGACTTACTTTCCAATATAAACTTTGTTGTCCCTAACTATTATACAAGGCACCCCCAATTGTTAAAAATTTCTAAAAGTCTTTTAAACCCCATTAACCGAATTTTAAGAACTGCAAACAAATATACTGAAGTAGTCGATTTATTTAGCTGTAAATTATCTGAACTTAAAACTTTACCGGCTCTTAATACGTAGGAGCCATGAAAACTGTTGTCAATTAAAATTATATTATGCTTTTAACCTTTCGGTCATTTTTAAACACTTTGTACATATAATTTTTTATGCAATGTGTGTCAACTAGCTGACGCTGTAATAGTGTTGTTTTGATACACAATAAACAAGTTTCCATTTCCATTTCCATTTCCATAATATTATATTATTATATTATTATATTATATTATTATATTATTATATTATTATATTATTATATTATTATATTATTATATTATTATATTATTATATTATTATATTATTATATTATTATATTATTATATTATTATATTATTATATTATTATATTATATTATTATATTATTATATTATTATATTATTATATTATTATATTATATTATTACAATATTACATTATATTATTCAACTTTGACCCACTATTTTTGTAAGTAATTGGACCTGTCCAATTACCTTTAACAACGCAACTGGAAACCAAAAAAACCCTTATACCAGAGTGCACGACGTAAAACCAAATAGAAATAGACCTAAATTGGACAACTGAAAACTAGTCTACAGAAATAGTACTTCAACATAAATAAAATAAGCGCTTCGGCAGCGAAAATAAAAAGAGGGATAAAAAAAGGCATTTTGTACAATTAAGTTAGGAAAGGCTCCCAAGGAAAAGTTTTTGCGGCTGCCTAGAAATTTAAGTCGAATCTGCGGCTAGAGTTTCAGCGCCTCTGGCGGCGGTTTCTGATTTCTTATCCAATTTCGAAAGAGAGATGCGCCTCTCTCTTCCGTTTTTAGCGCCCTCCCTGAGTCGGAGAAGCGAGAAAATATATATTTATCCCTTTTTTTACCTTCTATTTTCTTAAAAATCTGAAAGCTCGGTGCATCTTCGAAAAATTCTTTCTATTTTCCTTCGAATATCAACAGCAAAAAGTTTTAACGGTCACGTCTTCATCCCCCCCCCTACCGCCGCTTGTCAAAAAGTTTGCTCTATCCGAAGTTATATTTCCTAAAATGAACGCCTCCGGGTGAATTGAAATTAGAAATACAATAACGTAGATAGCTCCCTCTGGGTTTAAAATAATTAAATTAAATCTGACCTTTTGACCGTTTTTACGATATGCGGGGGTAAAGTAATTTGGAAAGTACCCCGAAAAGGGTGGAATGGTAGTAACGGCACGCGTTGGATCGTGCCACCGAGGATAAAACATTCGTTACGATAACTTCATAATGAGGAAGACTTTTACTACGACTATGCCGAAGATGGCGCTACACGACACTAGGGGGTTTTATCGCCTTTTTTATTTAAAGTTAAATCTGTGGTCTGAGATATTTAAAGTTCCATCTGTGGTTCGATATATTTAAAGCTCCATCTGTGGTCTGAAATATTAAGGGCTCCATCTGTGGACTGAGATATTTAAAGTTCCATCTGTGGTCCGAGATATTTAAAATTCCATCTGTGGTCTGAGATATTTAAGGCTCCATCTGTGGTCCGAGATATTTAAAGCTCCATCTGTGGTCTGAAATATTAAGGGCTCCATCTGTGGTCTGAAATAATTAAAGCTCCATATGTGGTCTGAGATATTTAAAGTTCCGTCTGTCATCTGAGATATTTAAAGTACCTAAATTTCCATTGATTTTACTAATTTAGTTCAAGCGCGCTCTGATTGAGGTACACTTCATTTTTATTTTTTAAGTAACGCGACGGATTTCATTGACTTTAGTTTTTAATTTCCTCTAGACAACCTAGTAAAATATTCGACGAAAATCGTGTCAATCTCCAACGTTGAATATAACCCCGTACGCCTTTTAAGACAAGGACACTAGTATAGAGAATAAGAAGAAAAAATGTGAAAACTGTTGGTATTCGTAGTTCACTATAGAGAGCTTTCACGTGACGTCATTCTTCACTACTCCGATAACACCGCCTTTGAAAAGGAATATAAAGAATTGGTTGCCTGGTAAACCCGTTTCTACAGATCCTTTTCATCATACAAAAATGAAATCAAGACGAAAGGCCAGTTGATGGCGACTCGGCCTCAACCATCTTAACGGGTTAAGTAGCAAAGGTAACCGCGCGATACGGTTCCAAGGTGAACGTAAGGTACTAGTCGACATTGTAAACGCAATACGCTCTTTCGAGATGAATTGTCCGGTGATGGGCGTATTAGGTATTCAACGATAGTAATACTCAGGGAGTTCGCGGAAAGACGTATCCTTATACAGGGTGGAAGCTTCAGCCGTGATCCAACCTCGGTACTTCTCCTAGTACCCCAGAGTGCTGCGGGTGTAGCACTTCTACAGGCGCTGGTAGGCCAAATATAGACCAATGGGATAATTGGAAGCTTCAGCCGTGATCCAACCTCGGTACTTCTCCTAGTACCCCAGAGTGCTGCGGGTGGAGCACTTCTACAGGCGCTGCATTGGCTATTTAATAGCCTATTTGGCTATTTAATAGCCTATTTGGCTCCGTTAACTTGGCTCGCCATAGTAACAAAATTTAATAAAAATTATCAGATAATATGGCACCCATTTTGCACCATTATGCACCACAAAAGCCAAATTGGCTTGGTAAAGTTGGCACCCCCTATTTTTCTTTACTCGAATTAACCATCTTATATTATGGCACCCAATATGCACCATAACGCACCATCAAAGACACGTTACGCACCCCCTGGGAACCGAAGGAAATTTACAATATAAAAGGGGTGCCAACTTTATCTCAACACCCCCACTTCAACTTTTGTGGAAAAGACATGCACCAATCAATCGCACCCATTACGCACCATTATGCACCATTATCAGCGTTTTTCGCACCGTATTGGTTTTAGATTTATTCAAATATTACAGTGGGGGTGCCAGATTTACTTCAGCACCCCCATATACCTAGCGCCCTATAAAGATGACCAATCAATCGCACCCATTACGCACCATTATGCACCGTACGCTTTTAATTACGCACCATACTAGTTCATGAATTACGTTCATTTTTAATTTTAGGATTATTTAAATATAAATTGGAACTGTGGGGGTGCCAGATTTACTTCAGCACCCCCATATACCTAGCGCCCTATAAAGATGACCAATCAATCGCACCCATTACGCACCATTATGCACCGTACGCTTTTAATTACGCACCATACTAGTTCATGAATTACGTTCATTTTTAATTTTAGGATTATTTAAATATAAATTGGAACTGTGGGGGTGCCAGATTTACTTCAGCACCCCCATATACCTAGCGCCCTATAAAGATGACCAATCAATCGCACCCATTACGCACCATTATGCACCGTACGCTTTTAATTACGCACCATACTAGTTCATGAATTACGTTCATTTTTAATTTTAGGATTATTTAAATATAAATTGGAACTGTGGGGGTGCCAGATTTACTTCAGCACCCCCATATACCTAGCGCCCTATAAAGATGACCAATCAATCGCACCCATTACGCACCATTATGCACCGTACGCTTTTAATTACGCACCATACTAGTTCATGAATTACGTTCATTTTTAATTTTAGGATTATTTAAATATAAATTGGAACTGTGGGGGTGCCAGATTTACTTCAGCACCCCCATATACCTAGCGCCCTATAAAGATGACCAATCAATCGCACCCATTACGCACCATTATGCACCGTACGCTTTTAATTACGCACCATACTAGTTCATGAATTACGTTCATTTTTAATTTTAGGATTATTTAAATATAAATTGGAACTGTGGGGGTGCCAGATTTACTTCAGCACCCCCATATACCTAGCGCCCTATAAAGATGACCAATCAATCGCACCCATTACGCACCATTATGCACCGTACGCTTTTAATTACGCACCATACTAGTTCATGAATTACGTTCATTTTTAATTTTAGGATTATTTAAATATAAATTGGAACTGTGGGGGTGCCAGATTTACTTCAGCACCCCCATATACCTAGCGCCCTATAAAGATGACCAATCAATCGCACCCATTACGCACCATTATGCACCGTACGCTTTTAATTACGCACCATACTAGTTCATGAATTACGTTCATTTTTAATTTTAGGATTATTTAAATATAAATTGGAACTGTGGGGGTGCCAGATTTACTTCAGCACCCCCATATACCTAGCGCCCTATAAAGATGACCAATCAATCGCACCCATTACGCACCATTATGCACCGTACGCTTTTAATTACGCACCATACTAGTTCATGAATTACGTTCATTTTTAATTTTAGGATTATTTAAATATAAATTGGAACTGTGGGGGTGCCAGATTTACTTCAGCACCCCCATATACCTAGCGCCCTATAAAGATGACCAATCAATCGCACCCATTACGCACCATTATGCACCGTACGCTTTTAATTACGCACCATACTAGTTCATGAATTACGTTCATTTTTAATTTTAGGATTATTTAAATATAAATTGGAACTGTGGGGGTGCCAGATTTACTTCAGCACCCCCATATACCTAGCGCCCTATAAAGATGACCAATCAATCGCACCCATTACGCACCATTATGCACCGTACGCTTTTAATTACGCACCATACTAGTTCATGAATTACGTTCATTTTTAATTTTAGGATTATTTAAATATAAATTGGAACTGTGGGGGTGCCAGATTTACTTCAGCACCCCCATATACCTAGCGCCCTATAAAGATGACCAATCAATCGCACCCATTACGCACCATTATGCACCGTACGCTTTTAATTACGCACCATACTAGTTCATGAATTACGTGCATTTTTAATTTTAGGATTATTTAAATATAAATTGGAACTGTGGGGGTGCCAGATTTACTTCAGCACCCCCATATACCTAGCGCCCTATAAAGATGACCAATCAATCGCACCCATTACGCACCATTATGCACCGTACGCTTTTAATTACGCACCATACTAGTTCATGAATTACGTGCATTTTTAATTTTAGGATTATTTAAATATAAATTGGAACTGTGGGGGTGCCAGATTTACTTCAGCACCCCCATATACCTAGCGCCCTATAAAGATGACCAATCAATCGCACCCATTACGCACCATTATGCACCGTACGCTTTTAATTACGCACCATACTAGTTCATGAATTACGTTCATTTTTAATTTTAGGATTATTTAAATATAAATTGGAACTGTGGGGGTGCCAGATTTACTTCAGCACCCCCATATACCTAGCGCCCTATAAAGATGACCAATCAATCGCACCCATTACGCACCATTATGCACCGTACGCTTTTAATTACGCACCATACTAGTTCATGAATTACGTTCATTTTTAATTTTAGGATTATTTAAATATAAATTGGAACTGTGGGGGTGCCAGATTTACTTCAGCACCCCCATATACCTAGCGCCCTATAAAGATGACCAATCAATCGCACCCATTACGCACCATTATGCACCGTACGCTTTTAATTACGCACCATACTAGTTCATGAATTACGTTCATTTTTAATTTTAGGATTATTTAAATATAAATTGGAACTGTGGGGGTGCCAGATTTACTTCAGCACCCCCATATACCTAGCGCCCTATAAAGATGACCAATCAATCGCACCCATTACGCACCATTATGCACCGTACGCTTTTAATTACGCACCATACTAGTTCATGAATTACGTTCATTTTTAATTTTAGGATTATTTAAATATAAATTGGAACTGTGGGGGTGCCAGATTTACTTCAGCACCCCCATATACCTAGCGCCCTATAAAGATGACCAATCAATCGCACCCATTACGCACCATTATGCACCGTACGCTTTTAATTACGCACCATACTAGTTCATGAATTACGTTCATTTTTAATTTTAGGATTATTTAAATATAAATTGGAACTGTGGGGGTGCCAGATTTACTTCAGCACCCCCATATACCTAGCGCCCTATAAAGATGACCAATCAATCGCACCCATTACGCACCATTATGCACCGTACGCTTTTAATTACGCACCATACTAGTTCATGAATTACGTTCATTTTTAATTTTAGGATTATTTAAATATAAATTGGAACTGTGGGGGTGCCAGATTTACTTCAGCACCCCCATATACCTAGCGCCCTATAAAGATGACCAATCAATCGCACCCATTACGCACCATTATGCACCGTACGCTTTTAATTACGCACCATACTAGTTCATGAATTACGTTCATTTTTAATTTTAGGATTATTTAAATATAAATTGGAACTGTGGGGGTGCCAGATTTACTTCAGCACCCCCATATACCTAGCGCCCTATAAAGATGACCAATCAATCGCACCCATTACGCACCATTATGCACCGTACGCTTTTAATTACGCACCATACTAGTTCATGAATTACGTTCATTTTTAATTTTAGGATTATTTAAATATAAATTGGAACTGTGGGGGTGCCAGATTTACTTCAGCACCCCCATATACCTAGCGCCCTATAAAGATGACCAATCAATCGCACCCATTACGCACCATTATGCACCGTACGCTTTTAATTACGCACCATACTAGTTCATGAATTACGTTCATTTTTAATTTTAGGATTATTTAAATATAAATTGGAACTGTGGGGGTGCCAGATTTACTTCAGCACCCCCATATACCTAGCGCCCTATAAAGATGACCAATCAATCGCACCCATTACGCACCATTATGCACCGTACGCTTTTAATTACGCACCATACTAGTTCATGAATTACGTTCATTTTTAATTTTAGGATTATTTAAATATAAATTGGAACTGTGGGGGTGCCAGATTTACTTCAGCACCCCCATATACCTAGCGCCCTATAAAGATGACCAATCAATCGCACCCATTACGCACCATTATGCACCGTACGCTTTTAATTACGCACCATACTAGTTCATGAATTACGTTCATTTTTAATTTTAGGATTATTTAAATATAAATTGGAACTGTGGGGGTGCCAGATTTACTTCAGCACCCCCATATACCTAGCGCCCTATAAAGATGACCAATCAATCGCACCCATTACGCACCATTATGCACCGTACGCTTTTAATTACGCACCATACTAGTTCATGAATTACGTTCATTTTTAATTTTAGGATTATTTAAATATAAATTGGAACTGTGGGGGTGCCAGATTTACTTCAGCACCCCCATATACCTAGCGCCCTATAAAGATGACCAATCAATCGCACCCATTACGCACCATTATGCACCGTACGCTTTTAATTACGCACCATACTAGTTCATGAATTACGTTCATTTTTAATTTTAGGATTATTTAAATATAAATTGGAACTGTGGGGGTGCCAGATTTACTTCAGCACCCCCATATACCTAGCGCCCTATAAAGATGACCAATCAATCGCACCCATTACGCACCATTATGCACCGTACGCTTTTAATTACGCACCATACTAGTTCATGAATTACGTTCATTTTTAATTTTAGGATTATTTAAATATAAATTGGAACTGTGGGGGTGCCAGATTTACTTCAGCACCCCCATATACCTAGCGCCCTATAAAGATGACCAATCAATCGCACCCATTACGCACCATTATGCACCGTACGCTTTTAATTACGCACCATACTAGTTCATGAATTACGTTCATTTTTAATTTTAGGATTATTTAAATATAAATTGGAACTGTGGGGGTGCCAGATTTACTTCAGCACCCCCATATACCTAGCGCCCTATAAAGATGACCAATCAATCGCACCCATTACGCACCATTATGCACCGTACGCTTTTAATTACGCACCATACTAGTTCATGAATTACGTTCATTTTTAATTTTAGGATTATTTAAATATAAATTGGAACTGTGGGGGTGCCAGATTTACTTCAGCACCCCCATATACCTAGCGCCCTATAAAGATGACCAATCAATCGCACCCATTACGCACCATTATGCACCGTACGCTTTTAATTACGCACCATACTAGTTCATGAATTACGTTCATTTTTAATTTTAGGATTATTTAAATATAAATTGGAACTGTGGGGGTGCCAGATTTACTTCAGCACCCCCATATACCTAGCGCCCTATAAAGATGACCAATCAATCGCACCCATTACGCACCATTATGCACCGTACGCTTTTAATTACGCACCATACTAGTTCATGAATTACGTTCATTTTTAATTTTAGGATTATTTAAATATAAATTGGAACTGTGGGGGTGCCAGATTTACTTCAGCACCCCCATATACCTAGCGCCCTATAAAGATGACCAATCAATCGCACCCATTACGCACCATTATGCACCGTACGCTTTTAATTACGCACCATACTAGTTCATGAATTACGTTCATTTTTAATTTTAGGATTATTTAAATATAAATTGGAACTGTGGGGGTGCCAGATTTACTTCAGCACCCCCATATACCTAGCGCCCTATAAAGATGACCAATCAATCGCACCCATTACGCACCATTATGCACCGTACGCTTTTAATTACGCACCATACTAGTTCATGAATTACGTTCATTTTTAATTTTAGGATTATTTAAATATAAATTGGAACTGTGGGGGTGCCAGATTTACTTCAGCACCCCCATATACCTAGCGCCCTATAAAGATGACCAATCAATCGCACCCATTACGCACCATTATGCACCGTACGCTTTTAATTACGCACCATACTAGTTCATGAATTACGTTCATTTTTAATTTTAGGATTATTTAAATATAAATTGGAACTGTGGGGGTGCCAGATTTACTTCAGCACCCCCATATACCTAGCGCCCTATAAAGATGACCAATCAATCGCACCCATTACGCACCATTATGCACCGTACGCTTTTAATTACGCACCATACTAGTTCATGAATTACGTTCATTTTTAATTTTAGGATTATTTAAATATAAATTGGAACTGTGGGGGTGCCAGATTTACTTCAGCACCCCCATATACCTAGCGCCCTATAAAGATGACCAATCAATCGCACCCATTACGCACCATTATGCACCGTACGCTTTTAATTACGCACCATACTAGTTCATGAATTACGTTCATTTTTAATTTTAGGATTATTTAAATATAAATTGGAACTGTGGGGGTGCCAGATTTACTTCAGCACCCCCATATACCTAGCGCCCTATAAAGATGACCAATCAATCGCACCCATTACGCACCATTATGCACCGTACGCTTTTAATTACGCACCATACTAGTTCATGAATTACGTTCATTTTTAATTTTAGGATTATTTAAATATAAATTGGAACTGTGGGGGTGCCAGATTTACTTCAGCACCCCCATATACCTAGCGCCCTATAAAGATGACCAATCAATCGCACCCATTACGCACCATTATGCACCGTACGCTTTTAATTACGCACCATACTAGTTCATGAATTACGTTCATTTTTAATTTTAGGATTATTTAAATATAAATTGGAACTGTGGGGGTGCCAGATTTACTTCAGCACCCCCATATACCTAGCGCCCTATAAAGATGACCAATCAATCGCACCCATTACGCACCATTATGCACCGTACGCTTTTAATTACGCACCATACTAGTTCATGAATTACGTTCATTTTTAATTTTAGGATTATTTAAATATAAATTGGAACTGTGGGGGTGCCAGATTTACTTCAGCACCCCCATATACCTAGCGCCCTATAAAGATGACCAATCAATCGCACCCATTACGCACCATTATGCACCGTACGCTTTTAATTACGCACCATACTAGTTCATGAATTACGTTCATTTTTAATTTTAGGATTATTTAAATATAAATTGGAACTGTGGGGGTGCCAGATTTACTTCAGCACCCCCATATACCTAGCGCCCTATAAAGATGACCAATCAATCGCACCCATTACGCACCATTATGCACCGTACGCTTTTAATTACGCACCATACTAGTTCATGAATTACGTTCATTTTTAATTTTAGGATTATTTAAATATAAATTGGAACTGTGGGGGTGCCAGATTTACTTCAGCACCCCCATATACCTAGCGCCCTATAAAGATGACCAATCAATCGCACCCATTACGCACCATTATGCACCGTACGCTTTTAATTACGCACCATACTAGTTCATGAATTACGTTCATTTTTAATTTTAGGATTATTTAAATATAAATTGGAACTGTGGGGGTGCCAGATTTACTTCAGCACCCCCATATACCTAGCGCCCTATAAAGATGACCAATCAATCGCACCCATTACGCACCATTATGCACCGTACGCTTTTAATTACGCACCATACTAGTTCATGAATTACGTTCATTTTTAATTTTAGGATTATTTAAATATAAATTGGAACTGTGGGGGTGCCAGATTTACTTCAGCACCCCCATATACCTAGCGCCCTATAAAGATGACCAATCAATCGCACCCATTACGCACCATTATGCACCGTACGCTTTTAATTACGCACCATACTAGTTCATGAATTACGTTCATTTTTAATTTTAGGATTATTTAAATATAAATTGGAACTGTGGGGGTGCCAGATTTACTTCAGCACCCCCATATACCTAGCGCCCTATAAAGATGACCAATCAATCGCACCCATTACGCACCATTATGCACCGTACGCTTTTAATTACGCACCATACTAGTTCATGAATTACGTTCATTTTTAATTTTAGGATTATTTAAATATAAATTGGAACTGTGGGGGTGCCAGATTTACTTCAGCACCCCCATATACCTAGCGCCCTATAAAGATGACCAATCAATCGCACCCATTACGCACCATTATGCACCGTACGCTTTTAATTACGCACCATACTAGTTCATGAATTACGTTCATTTTTAATTTTAGGATTATTTAAATATAAATTGGAACTGTGGGGGTGCCAGATTTACTTCAGCACCCCCATATATCTAGCGCCCTATAAATATGACCAATCAATCGCACGCCGTGGATCTTTTGTATTCGTTAGATAGTTGTAAAAGTTGTTGTAGTTAGGTATTGTTTCCTGCTAACTAATCATACTAGTTTTGTCCCGCTGGAGTTGGGCAAAGGGGGGAATTTTCGGCCCCCAAATGGAAACCAACGACGCGTAATCTAAAATGAGATTTTTCTTCAACAACTCATTGGAACTGCTTTATTTTCCCAAGAAGCGCGCATTCCTCGCTTTTCATTACAACAGAGTTTCCGAAAGTTACACCGGATAACCAGGGAGTGGCCGCAGGGGGAGAGGCGACGACTTCGGGAGACACTCCCGCAAAGAGGAAAATTATTTGGGTAGCGTCGCCAACCTGTATGACAATTATCGTTTTGTAGGATAATTTGACATTCCCTACAACGTACGATACCATTTGAAGTGTCCCACGTTAACTTTAAGCTTTCGATGTGCATCTAATATTACGGCCTTGGCCGACTTGTTAATTTTAGGATTATTTAATAATAAAGGAGGTCAAAAATTTTTACGTTTAGTTTTTTAATAATATTGAATATCTCAAAAATAACGAAAACAAAGTTTCTAAACTTTTGACAATTATATGGCTGGGGGCAAAGGGCTTTTCGCGCCCTAATAATATTTAGAACCTCAGAAATACCCTTTTCACTATCTCCGCTTCTTCTAAGAAGTGACTTTGCTTACTTTGTATCAAAAGTAAAATTTTTCCTGTTGGGATTCTTGAAAGTTGGTAGACATAGTTTGAGTCGTTCTTTATTTAATTGGGGTAAGGTTAAGGCAAACTATTGTTGGATTTAACGTGCGCATCCGACTTAACACTTCAACGAGTTTTTTTGCGCGAATATAATTTGGCATCTTGTTTTTCACAAGTTGGCCCATTACCAAAGAAATCTATGAAGTATTTAAAGGTTTTGTTTCTTATCTCCAAAAATTGAAACCCAAAGCTTCTCACGTGCTCTTGCTAATTAGAGTTGCTCCGGTTTTTTGGTACGTAACGCAATACAATTTACGGAGGAAAGACTGTTTCCCCGATTTCGTGTATACGTGATATCGGCTCCATGGAAACAGTAAAGAGGGATTTTTTTTTGGTCTTCTAGGAAAAGTTCATGTGGACGGTAGGTAGGGTCCATAGTTGTACATTTATTCTTTCGACGTGAAATTTTAAAACAGGCTAGTTGGAATAGACATGATCTCAGAGAAGGTTTAATTACTTCCCAGTCTAGTAGTTTTGAATTTTATATTTTAAGCTTAAAATAAGTGTGAAACCAAAATGGCTCCCAAAGCTAGAACGAAAGAAGAGACAGAAAATATCTTACGTGCTTTATCAAAATTTAAAGAAAAAATATATCATCATAATAGCGTTACAGGAAAATCGTTTAAAGTATGGCAAGATGTAAGTGCCGAATTGGACAGCCATATGACGGGATTGGCGTTGTATACTTACGTTATGAAAAACATCAAGGAAAACAACATTCAAGTGTGTAAAGCTCTAGGCATTGATTTAACGAGTGATGAAGACAGAAGTGGAAGTTCGTCTCCAATATCTAACCGCAGTTCTCAAGAAAGCGAAACTCCGAGTGAAACCTCTGAAAAGTCCGATAATTCGAATACGGCTCGTTTTGTTTTATCAATTAAACCCGAAGACTATAAGTTAATGGCACCGGAAGAAACTACTTTTAGATGTCGAGAGAAATCTAAATTACGAAAACATCGTAAGTACGTGGTTTTTAAACCCCGAGTGTGGGCAGACATCGTGCAAAATTATTTTTTCGAGAAAACCAAATTTCCCTGCACCTTAAGTTTCAAATGTGCACGAATCCATACTAGAAGTGATGTCTATGCAAAAATCCTGGGTCGCTGTTCGGACTGCCAGGCGACGTTTTTTGGATACGTCAAAGATGAGCCAAACCCGGTTTATGGTATGGACATCGAATGTGTTTTGCGGGGAAAATTTAATTCGTCCCATGAAGGATTAAAAAGGAATTTATCAGGAGATAGAAGAAAAGAAATGGTGGAAAAAATGACAGAAAAGAGTTTAACACCAGGTATGATTCGAATGGAGATGGCAAGTGATAAAATGAGTTTCGGAGATATCGAACCGTGTATTATCCCTTCGGCGGAAGTGCTTAAAGTCGCTAAATATCAGCACTTAAAGGCCCTTAAGCTGGACGATGATCCTTTCACGGCAGTTTGCAAGATGATGAGTATATCAATATTTCAAGGTGTAATTAGAGACTTAGGTTATTTTAAATTCCGAGCCATCTACTGGACCCATACGCAATTACATGTTTACAAGGCCTATTGCGAAAACAATTTAGAGAACTGTAAAATATCAATAGACGCAACTGGCTCAGTTGTGAAAAAATTACAGCGACCTAGTGGTAAAAGTGGCCATATATTTCTTTACGAAGCAACCGTGAACGACTTAATCAATAAGAAACAATTTGCAGTGACTCAAATGCTTTCTGAGGCACATGATGCAACGTCAATTTATCTTTGGTTGCAAATGTGGATAAACTCGGGTGCCATAAGACCGAAAGAATGTGTATCGGATATGTCTTTAGCTCTACTTCATGCCGTATGCAGGGCCTTTGCTAATTGCACGTCCCTTTCGGATTACATATCGCGTTGTGGGGACATTTTAATATCAAAGAAGATCGATTTTCTTTTACCAGAGTCTTTCATTAGATGTGATGTTGCTCATACAATGAAATTAATTGCCAGTTGGCCTAGTTTAAAAACGGAAAAAGTAAGAACCAGAAGGTTTTTTCTACACGCTATGGGTCAAATTATCCAAACTGAAACTCTTGAAGATTTAGAAAATTTTCTTCGAGCTATTTTGATAGTTTCACTTAGCGAGACAGAAGGGCAAAGCCTTAAGACCGGAAATAACACAAAATGCGAACTTAGAAAGTCATGGCTTCAAGGAAAAATATCGGGCATTCAATCTGAAAGCGTTGAGGTCTTAGCCGTGTCAGTACCTGAAAATTTGAACGTCGAACATGAGGAGAGCACAAAGAGATCGCCTTTCGAAGATTTTATCTCTCAAATTATTCACGCGTGTGAGCAAGAAGTTTTTAACTCGGAATTTCCAGAAAATAATCCCGAGGAAGAAGGTAACCGGGGTAACCAACAACTAGTTCCTCATTTGAAAAAAGACTTGATGAAATTGGCAAAACTTTTACCACTTTGGACCAGCCTAATGCAACCTGTTTTTAAACTAGGAAGTACAGTGGCTACCAGTGCCGGAGTTGAAAGTAGCTTTAATGATTTGAAACATCGAGTTTTTAAAAACCACCAACTCCCCCTTAGTATCGATGAGTTTTTGTCGATTCATATCAAATCCTTGGTTGGGAGAATGAACTTAATTGAATCAAATACGCAATCTCAGAAAAAAAGCATCATGGTCATTTCTCCACAAACTAACGGTGAGTAAATAATTTTATGTATAGCATTTATTCACTATGTTTCTACATGCATGTATTAATTTATACCATGAATGTAGAACCGCATTAGGTAGGTCTAGTTTTTATGACGTCGCTCACGAGCGGCAGCTACAAACGTTTTAACAAGCAGATTTTTAGTTTTCTTTGAGTCCAAAAAGTTGCAATATTTATTCTTACGATCAAACGAAAATAATTTTTAATAATATTAATAGTGCATTTTATTATAAATAATATGTAAGATTTTTCGTATTAGTAGAGGTAATATTCTAAGAGTAGCAAGTAAATTTCTTTATCGGTTAAAATACGAAAAACGGGGATTTTTCGTAGAACCAGATACGCTTGTGAAAATGTTTAAGCCTATCCGAGACGCAGATGACAGCAAAGATATTTCAGATCGATATTCTTGGTAGAAATGAATACATTCATGGTTTCTAGAATCAATTGAGAAATTATGTAACAACTGAGAATATTTTGGAAAGTTATCTTAAATAATACACTTATTTACCAAATTCCATGTCTGTTATTATAAACGTCATGTTATTTAGTATGATTTAGAACTTAATTTTAAAAAAATGAACTATTTCAAATATGGGGCTGTTCACAAATTACGTAACGCAAAAAAACCGTTTTCGACATCTCCCTCCCCCTTGTAACAGAGAGTAACTAAAGGACAGACCCCACCCCCTAAATTACGTCACAAATACTCGACACCCCCCATTATAATAACACCATTAATCTCAAAAATATAAAATTTCTTTCAAAATTAAGTAAATTTCGGTATTATTCTGCCCCTAGAAAGATAATTTGTAGCGTTTTTATTTTTAATTGATCCTTCATATAAATATATTTCACTTATATAACACTAGATGGTAGTCCGGGACTTCCGCTAAGATTTAACTATTGGGTCTTGCGGATAAAATGGTCTGTTATTGTCTAGGGGATTTTGTTGTAAGCTTAGTTTAGATTAAGGGAATCGAATGCGTTGCCAAATTACTTATTTTATTATCTTTACTTAAATGGCCAATCGACCAAGTTATAGTAAGAATGGAAAAATCAACCCATTGATAGTGATAGTAATTTAATTTATACCAGAATCCATGTAAGGATGATAAATTCGAAAACTAAGCTTTGTGAAATTATTATAACTGAACGGTAATTAAAAGTGCCCTCTCGGTACACTTGTAAAGGGGTTTTCCCCGAGTGCTTCGGTTTCCCCTTTCCATCAAAACTTGCAGAGGTTTTAAAGCGATAGTTAGTGTAGAGACGCTAGCGGTTATCTGTGGCAGGGCTAGCCACAACCATCCCACGCGGTTTAAATTTCCCCCGCATCGCTGTTAAAAGGGCCTCAGGCCTGTTGCGATGCAGGTAATAAGCAGTAGATTATTATCCTAACCCTCGAACCCTAACAAACAATTTTAAAATTTAAATTGGGAGATATCGAAATAGATAATGCTTAGGAATAATATACGCTGCAACTCACACTATTATATATGATAAAACAAGTTAAAATAATTGATAATTTAAATTCCTATGCTAATTTATGATATGTGACGTAACAGTTCAGTGAACCCTCCCCCTGCCACATTTTGTCGTGAATAGCGAAATAATAGACGCGTTCCTTGCCAATAAAACAGTAAACCTTTAATTATAACGGAATTTTATGGAGAATCAAAAATCTACACTTCTTATTTGAAAGAGAAACATTTTGTATCTCTTTTAAAAACTAAAAAACGTTAGCCAAAAATACACGCGATTTTATCCTCGCATTTTTAAAACGTGCGTGATATAAATGTAAGATCGCGCGGTGGATAAAAATACGAAAACTTTAGGTACATGTGTTTGGAGATTATAAAGTTATATATACAATACTAAACACATTTAGTAACGCTTGAACAAACCCCCCTCCCCCTTATCGATTTAGGTAATTTGTGAACAGCCCCTATTCCCAAAATAAATACTTAGACGTTCCATGCCTCTCTTTATTTCAAATACGGAAGTATATATATTTATATTAAATCATTAGAACATTCAGATGAACAAATTATTCAAACAGAGGAATCTCCTGATGGTAGTTTCCCTGAAGATGTCTCCGATAAAATTTGTCACTTTTGCCAGGTAATACCAAAAAACTGTCAAGATTTTAGTTCTTTATAAACATATTTAGATGAAACCGTTAGCTTTTAATTAGTAATTACAAACGAATTAGTGTTATAATTTTTGTTAACTACCGTTTTGTATTTGATTCAAACTTATGTATTTGAAGGTCCAATTAGCCTTATGAATTAGCCTTTGGAACTGATGTAATACTGTAGCGAATCAGAGTCTTTCGCGAAAAGTAGTCGCGATACAGATGCTCGGGAATTTTAGAATAGTCTTTAAATTTAAGCAATATAAGTTATTTAACTACTTGTGAAAGATATTACTTAAAACGGATGAATCGTAAGAATAATGTCTGAAAGATATTAAACAGTTTTCCCAAGGCAAAAGCATTATTTGTTACTATTTTATTCTCTATTATACGATTAAACTCTCTAAGCTCAATTTTCACCGCCTCTGATTAGCTACAGAATTATTAAAGCAGTTTAAAATTTTTCAGCTACCTTATTTTATGCTCTGATTAGGCGTAAAGCTAATTTATCGTTACTATGTTCCGAGCTATATTTTCTCCAATTAAATTTATTTTTTGCCTTAAAATAAACAAAATATTTTATTTATTTAGAAAACTTCAACAGAAACGTTTCTTGTACGGTTTAATAACCCAACGTCTTCAGATCAAAATGCTTATAGTTGGAGTTGCAAAAATCACCTGGAAATTATTTCTCGTAAAATCATTTTATTGATAAATAAACAGTGTTGTAGTCGAGAAAAGCATTGTTAGCTTAATGTACCACTTTAGAGAAACGATCATTACAGTGGTAAAATTGGCATATATGACAAAAACTGGTGTATATAAAAAATATAAAAAATTTGTTAATATATATCTCCCCACTATAGAGTTTTAACTACCTCAGTAGCGCTTTGTTAGCTTCGGGACTTTGTTTTAGGACTACACCACTGTAAATAATTTTACTTTAGTTTTAAATTTTTATGATTTTAATATTTAGCCGATACTAGTTCCTCATCTACAACAAAATGCATCGCTTGTATTCGGGGAGACTTCCCATCAAGTGCCCACAAGTGTACCATATGCAATGTATGTTTAAAAATAATGTAATTACAACGCAATAACTAATATAATATATTTATGAAAACGCTAGATAAATGTTCATATCCTTCCTGGATGTTCTCTCTTCGTCGAAGGAGAAGAAGAAGGATACGGCGAAAAACGTATCTGTTGCAATTGCGCCCCGAAGGCGCCCCAACAGAAAGAAGCGATAAAAGAGTCTACTTCATTTGAAAACTGGCGAAACCAAGGCACTAGTCCCAAAAAACGACCACGAAAATCCTATCTAAATAAACTATCTGAACTTTCCAGAATTGACTTTTCCTCAAAACAGAACGCACTGCCTATAGGTCTCTTAAAAAATGCTAATTCGTTATCTCTGCAACCAATCAAAATTCAAAAACTTAAATATTCACTTACCAACACTTGCGCGTTTGATAGTATTATTCAAGCTCTGTGCGTAGGCTATTGCGATTCCGCCGAGGTTAAAAACGTAGTGGATGATCCAAACACGGACACACCGATATTTATACTAGTTGAACGAATGATGCGTGTTGGAATTAAACTAAATATTTACAGACAAAGAGCAGTAATTTTGAAAGATCTTTTCGAAAACGAAACTTCGCCCTTCAATATAATTATTGTAAAATGCGAATCATCAGCAGTGGAACTTTTAAGAAAAATAAATTTAGGACCATGCCTTAAAGAAAGTAGTAAATGCGATTGCAATTCCGAAACAAGAGACATATTGAAGAATTTCGTCACAATAGATTGTTCACCAACAGCTATTGACCAAATGGAAGAGTTAGTTCAAACGTATTTGTCAACGGAAATATTTGTGGAATGCTACCTTTGCAAGGGCATTAAGAAAATAACACAATCTTTCCCAGATTTTCATTTCTTTATAGAATTGACAGATATTACGTCAAGAATGGATTGTGAAACCAGCGTGGTATTAAAACTTTCAAACATACCAAAATCAATTAAGTTAAATAGCAAGACCTACTTTTGTCGAGCCGTAGTATCTTTTCAGGGATTGAATTCACCTGGTATTATTGGCCATTACGTGTGTTACGGGCTACGTCCAAACGACAAGTGGGAAAAGTACGACGATTTGGCAAAGACCAGTATAGAGGTTTCAGATAACACACAAGTTTACCCTCATATAGTATATTTCTCAATATAAAGGAGAAAAATCGTTAAAAGTTGAATAAAACCGCCTATATTAGTGATAAAAACTCTTTTGGCATTTAAGTATTTTTTGTTGCTACCATTTATTCTTATATTGTAATATAAAACTACTCCGATATATTTGTTTAAAATATTTTTATACCTTTATATGCTCTACGCAATTGAATTAATTCCATCAGTATAAATATTTCTTTACCTTAATTATTTTGAATTAAAAGGTAAAATACTCGACATAACGGAAAAATAAGCGACAAAATGCCAAATTTAAAATAGTGCATAGAATGTCTCGAACATATCTAAAATATAAACGCAGTTTTTATTACACACTAAAAGTTAAGATAAATACACCATACCTAAAATTCGATGTCTTTATTTTGGATTTCTTTCTCTTTGTAATAAAAATATTTGCAAAAAGTTCAGTTGACCTAATTTCTAGGGTGCTAAGTAAATCCGGCACCTCCACTGTAATATTTGAATAAATCTGAAACCAGTATGGTGCGTAATTAAAAGCGTACGGTGCATAATGGTGCGTAATGGGTGCGATTGATTGGTCATCTTTATAGGGCGCTAGGTATATGGGGGTGCTGAAGTAAATCTGGCACCCCCACAGTTCCAATTTATATTTAAATAATCCTAAAATTAAAAATGAACGTAATTCATGAACTAGTATGGTGCGTAATTAAAAGCGTACGGTGCATAATGGTGCGTAATGGGTGCGATTGATTGGTCATCTTTATAGGGCGCTAGGTATATGGGGGTGCTGAAGTAAATCTGGCACCCCCACAGTTCCAATTTATATTTAAATAATCCTAAAATTAAAAATGAACGTAATTCATGAACTAGTATGGTGCGTAATTAAAAGCGTACGGTGCATAATGGTGCGTAATGGGTGCGATTGATTGGTCATCTTTATAGGGCGCTAGGTATATGGGGGTGCTGAAGTAAATCTGGCACCCCCACAGTTCCAATTTATATTTAAATAATCCTAAAATTAAAAATGAACGTAATTCATGAACTAGTATGGTGCGTAATTAAAAGCGTACGGTGCATAATGGTGCGTAATGGGTGCGATTGATTGGTCATCTTTATAGGGCGCTAGGTATATGGGGGTGCTGAAGTAAATCTGGCACCCCCACAGTTCCAATTTATATTTAAATAATCCTAAAATTAAAAATGAACGTAATTCATGAACTAGTATGGTGCGTAATTAAAAGCGTACGGTGCATAATGGTGCGTAATGGGTGCGATTGATTGGTCATCTTTATAGGGCGCTAGGTATATGGGGGTGCTGAAGTAAATCTGGCACCCCCACAGTTCCAATTTATATTTAAATAATCCTAAAATTAAAAATGAACGTAATTCATGAACTAGTATGGTGCGTAATTAAAAGCGTACGGTGCATAATGGTGCGTAATGGGTGCGATTGATTGGTCATCTTTATAGGGCGCTAGGTATATGGGGGTGCTGAAGTAAATCTGGCACCCCCACAGTTCCAATTTATATTTAAATAATCCTAAAATTAAAAATGAACGTAATTCATGAACTAGTATGGTGCGTAATTAAAAGCGTACGGTGCATAATGGTGCGTAATGGGTGCGATTGATTGGTCATCTTTATAGGGCGCTAGGTATATGGGGGTGCTGAAGTAAATCTGGCACCCCCACAGTTCCAATTTATATTTAAATAATCCTAAAATTAAAAATGAACGTAATTCATGAACTAGTATGGTGCGTAATTAAAAGCGTACGGTGCATAATGGTGCGTAATGGGTGCGATTGATTGGTCATCTTTATAGGGCGCTAGGTATATGGGGGTGCTGAAGTAAATCTGGCACCCCCACAGTTCCAATTTATATTTAAATAATCCTAAAATTAAAAATGAACGTAATTCATGAACTAGTATGGTGCGTAATTAAAAGCGTACGGTGCATAATGGTGCGTAATGGGTGCGATTGATTGGTCATCTTTATAGGGCGCTAGGTATATGGGGGTGCTGAAGTAAATCTGGCACCCCCACAGTTCCAATTTATATTTAAATAATCCTAAAATTAAAAATGAACGTAATTCATGAACTAGTATGGTGCGTAATTAAAAGCGTACGGTGCATAATGGTGCGTAATGGGTGCGATTGATTGGTCATCTTTATAGGGCGCTAGGTATATGGGGGTGCTGAAGTAAATCTGGCACCCCCACTGTAATATTTGAATAAATCTAAAACCAATACGGTGCGAAAAACGCTGATAATGGTGCATAATGGTGCGTAATGGGTGCGATTGATTGGTGCATGTCTTTTCCACAAAAGTTGAAGTGGGGGTGTTGAGATAAAGTTGGCACCCCTTTTATATTGTAAATTTCCTTCGGTTCCCAGGGGGTGCGTAACGTGTCTTTGATGGTGCGTTATGGTGCATATTGGGTGCCATAATATAAGATGGTTAATTCGAGTAAAGAAAAATAGGGGGTGCCAACTTTACCAAGCCCCAAAAATTTGCACCAAACTGGTTTAAGAGAAAATTAAATTTGAAACTCGGCGGGCCAAGTTAACGCTGGTACGCCACTTTTTTAGTTTCGAATTCTAATGTTCCCTATTGTATGGCACATATTTTGCACCATTCGGCACCACCATTTTTAAATTTTGCTCAGGTGATGTAGGACTTCGAAGACCGGCGGGCCAAGTTAACGGCAGTTCGCTATGACCTTATTTCAAGAAACCAAATAGCCCATCGTGTTGTACATATTGTGCACCATTTAGCACCACAGTTTTTAAATTTTGCACCAAACCGGTTTAGGTGAAAATTTAAAAACTGTGGTGCTAAATGGTGCACAATATGTACAACACGGCGGGCTATTTGGTTTCTTGAAATAAGGTCATGGCGAACTGCCGTTAACTTGGCCCGCCGGGTTTCAAACTCAATTTTCGCCTAAACCGGTTTGGTGCAAAAATTTTGGATTGTGGTGCATAATGGGTGCCATATTATCTGATATTTTTTTATTTAATTTTGTTACTATGGCGTGCCAAGTTAACGGAGCCTCCATGATTTAACTATCCAGCTAGAATTTCTACAAATTCTAGCTGGATGTTTCTCGGTCTTTATTTTCATTTTCGGTTTTAATTCGTCGCGGAAACCAAGTGCGTAACCAAAATTAGTTAACTGATAATTAAATAACGTTTGAAATGGCCGAAGCAGCGCCTGTAGAAGTGTTACACCCGCAGCACTCTGGTGTACTAGGAGAAGTACCGCGGGTGGACCACGGCTGAGGCTTCCAATTCTCCCATTGGTCTATTTTTGGCCTACCAGCGCCTGTAGAAGTGTTACACCCGCAGCACTCTGGTGTACTAGGAGAAGTACCGCGGCTGGACCACGGCTGAGGCTTCCACCCTGTATAAAGCCCGAAGCGAGGAAACTAGTCGGCAGAAAGTAAGAACTTGGAGTGCTCATATTCTCCAAGAGGCGAGTGCTCTTTTCCGAAATGGAAAAAGAAGGCTGAGAGCGTTTTTAAGGGACGGCCAAGGCCTGATTGATCATCGAGGTCGGCCGCATCATCGTCGACCGAAAATGCACTTTCACGCGACCACTCCCTAACCACCGCCACTGCCCACCAGAGGGGGCTGCTAGCGATACTACATCAACTCCCGAGAAGACCCAAGACGCGCGGAAGAAAACGAAATCTAGAAAGAATATCACAAACAAGGTCGTCGCGGAACGGACACATGGAAGGTTGGAAAACGTAATTAGGTTACCGAGAACCTATGAGTCGTCCCGTTTACAGAAGAGAGAGGTACTAATAATAACATAAGTGTATAATATTGTTACATAAGAGTGACACTTCCTATTCTTCACAAAGGTTTTAATGAGAGCTATTCACAAGACAGACTGTATTACGGGCTTAGTCGCCGTTTTGCGTCCGCTTGCTAACCAGGGCCGTTTTAACCTTTCCGTAGGCCTTAGGCAAAAATCTCTTATTTACCGACTTTTCGGACCTATGGAATCGTAGGCCCTAATGTCCCCTAAAATTTCCGTAGGCCCTAGGCACTTTGCCTAGTCCGCCTTATGGATAAGACGGCCCTGTTGCTAACACGTCACACGTAGCCTTTGACAGCGCCTCGCTAGGGGGAGATTTTATTCTTGTGATGACGTCGCTCCGTTACTAGCTCTCAGTAAAATATTCCCTAAAGTGATAAAACTTATGAAAAAATATTATAGACTTATGATAATAATAATAATCAGATAGGCTAATACCCAAGGGACCACCACACGCCTAAGTTACAATGCGTAGGAGGGTGTTGGCAAGCCCTTCATGCCATGCGAGCCAACAGCTCCCTACACTAATTATTACCGTTAACCTCAACAAGTTTTTATGAAAGGGGAAACCGAAGAACTCGGGGGAAAACCCCTTAAATTAGTGGGGAGAGAACTTGCAAACTCAACGCAGAAGGGGTTGTTCCGAGATTTCAGCAAGTGCCACACGCTGGGACCGAACCCGGCTCCTCTTACTGCGAGACGAAAAGGCTAACCACTCCGCCACTTTATTACCTAAGGCAGTTTTACCCAAACTGTGTATGGTTCCAAGGGTTCCGCGGGAATATTTGGAGAAAAAATATGCAGTGCTAATAGCCATTAGGGCTGAAATTTGTAGCACGTAAAATCATAGGTCTACAATATTATTACATAAGTTTGTCACTTTGGGGAATATTTTACTGAGAGCTAGGAACAGAATATTTCCCCCTAGCGAGGCGCTGTCAAAGGCTACGGGTGACGCGTTAGCAAGCGGACGCAAAACGGTGACGAAGCCCGTAATGCAGTCTGGTTTGTGAATAGCTGTGAGTGAAGAATAGGAAGTGTCACACTTATGTAACAATATTATACACTTATGGTAAAACGAATGCTCTTTAATTAGGCTTTATTTTAATTCTATTCATTTTCTGTAGTCAGACGGCGAGCACATCCTATCTTGGCTATAAATTATCTTTCGCTTTCGTGGGAGCTTATGCATGTTTAGTTTAGTCTAAAATGTTATTAAATTGTCCGCGAGTCCTGCTGCACAATTTTATTTAAAAAAATTAAATTCGGAGTTTTTCGGTGGAAATGAAATTAGCAATTCATATTGAAACAATAACCAAAAAGGTATTAATTTATACCGAGTTTATCCTTGGGCATCATGGTCGAATTTACCCCCCAGCACAAGACGACGCCCCCCGAAGGGAATACGTCCACGGGGGGCGCTTCAATGACGCCAGAAGACGTCAGTTGCAGGAAACCAATGAGATTTGGGAGCACCGCGAAAAATCGTCTGAAATGGAGGCATTCTCCCCAAGCAGAAATAAATAAAGACTTATTTCAAAATGATTTCTTAGGTCAGATAATAGATGGCGCTTTACAATTGGGGAAATGGACGATTTTCATTTATTAAAGGCGGAGCTTATATATAGTAGACCATTAAGACCGATAAAAAATGGCTTTATTTATTTTCTTACTTATTTATCTGATTATTTACTTACTTATTTATCTGCTTATTTACTTATTTACTTACTTACTTATTTGTTTATTTATTTACTTATTTATGTATGTATTTATGTATTTATTTATTATGTATGTTTTACTTATTTACTTATTGACTTATTTATTTATTTAATAATTTATATATTTACCTATTTATTTATTTATTTATGTATGTATGTATTTATGTATGTATTTATGTATGTATGTATGTATTTATGTATTTATTTATTATGTATGTTTTACTTATTTACTTATTGACTTATTTATTTATTTAATAATTTATATATTTACCTATTTATTTATTTATTTATGTATGTATGTATTTATGTATGTATTTATGTATGTATGTATGTATTTATGTATGTATTTATGTATGTATGTATGTATTTATTTACTTATTTATTTATTTATGTAGGCCTATGTAATTATTTATTTATGTATGTATGTATTTATTTACTTATTTATTTATTTAATTTATGGATGCGAAACTTTTCACGTTGTGAAGTTCTATAATAATGCATCGTCCCTTCGCCTGTTTATTTATCATATTTATCTTAAATAGTAAATCACCGTTCTCAGTAACCCAAGTACGTTCTTGGTTGGAATTAGGGCGTGATTAGTAACTTTTGGTAAAGTATATGTCTATATTTCGGAAAATTATGCCAAGGGAATAATACTCGTGGCAGTGCAATGGGTAAATATATACAGGGTGGAAGCCTCAGCCGTGGTCCAGCCTCGGTAATTCTTCTAGTACACCAGAGTGTTGCGGGTCGAACACTTCTACAGGCGCTGGTATTACCTAAATAGACCAATGGGATAATTATAAGCGCATCTTTATCCAATCACCCAAAAAATCATTTGGAAGATGCGCTTCTAATTATCCCATTGGTCTATTTTTAAACTAGGAAAAGTACCGAAGCTGGACCACGGCTAAGGCTTCCAATTCTCCCATTGGTCTATTTTTGGCCTACCAGCGCCTGTAGAAGTGTTCCACCCGCAACACTCTGGTGTACTAGGAGAAGTACCGAGGCTGGACCACGGCTAAGGCTTCCAATTCTCCCATTGGTCTATTTTTGTCCTACCAGCGCCTGTAGAAGTGTTCCACCCGCACCACTCTGGTGTACTAGGAGAAGTACCGAGGCTGGACCACGGCTGAGGCTTCCACCCTGTATAATAACGTTGCCAATCTCTTTGTAAATAACCGAATTGTAATAGCCTCAACAAGAAACCAACTACAGTTACACCAACAACAAAAGTATACATTACAGCTCTCTATAAATGCAAAAAAAGCGGGTCAACGAGACCGACATCGCGAGAGTGCCTAGAAGAAAAAGATTCAACAACGGAATGGAAAAAAACTCGCGAGATTTATGGACTTTTAGGGAAATGCGTTCGCGCTAGATGGAGTTACTCGCCTACTCCCCCCCCCCCCCCCCCCCCGTTTTGAGTGGACGTACATTTTCCAGGCGAGGCTAAAGTCCATCACGAGTTTTAACACAACAGGGAGCGATTTCGAAAGAGCGCCTTTTACTGGTCACAACCGAATACGTCGGAATAGCGAACTAGGTTTGGCTTCGAATTACACTACCACCAAAAGGGGCCCAAGCAATTGCAACTCCAGCAGCAGATAGAGAGAGATTCAAGTTTGAAGATCCTATTTAGGAATGAGCCGCATTGAAGCCACGCCACGAACGAGATAGCGCGGAAAACCCAAGAGTGCGATTTCCTCGAGTTCCAGAAGCTGCTGAAGGGATTCGGAAGCTAGATACTCCCGAGAACCAAGGCTTAGGATTTACAATTGAGACGAAGGCGCGAGAGAGGGTGAAAACTACGCTGGTTAAATCCGTATCCATTTCGGACTCTCACTGGAACACTCGAAGGGGTTGCCTTTCTCCAACTGCCCACTTTTTCCTTAAAACCACGAAGACCTTCCACTCGAAATCTAGAACATCCACTCTACATTCTCTGATTTGGGAGTTGCATATATTTCCCATTTACGACAACATCACTCGAAATATCTTATTACCTTTATATTTATCCCGCCTCTAGAGTTTGAATTTTTTTAAATTTTAAATTCATTAAAAGCATTTTGAGTTCCTTAGCTGTAACTAATTGGGTATATTTTCCGATTTAATTTAATTTAAAGAATACTATTTTTTTAATATTATTTAAATTTATTTAATTTTTTTAATATTATTTAAATTAATTTAATTTAATTTAATTTAATTTAATTTAATTTAATTTAATTTAATTTAATTTAATTTAATTTAATTTAATTTAATTTAATTTAATTTAATTTAATTTAATTTAATTTAATTTAATTTAATTTAATTTAATTTAATTTAATTTAATTTAATTTAATTTAAAGAAAACTAATTTTATTATTATTATTTAAATTTATTATCGACTTTACGGATAAAACATCCTAGTCTATGGTTGAATCTTTAGAAACGTGTAAATTAACTTCACCCTGGACACCAATGTGCTGTTTCTTTTGAGTTGCCCCTGCTCATTCACTAGTTTTTCCATTGTATATAAGTTCATCATATCATCATCTAACGTATCTCTGTTTACATTTTACTGTTTTCTTTATTTATTTTTATTCAGTGTATTTTACCATATTGTACCGGTAGAGTCATTGACTCCTCCCTGCTAAAAAAGGGACCATTGTAATTTATGGACGGTATTAAAGTCATTCATTCATTCATTCTGCGAGTGGAGCACTTCCACAGGGGTTAGTAGGTCAAACATAGACTAATTTATTTTTATAAATATTTTGAACTATTGTTACCATATTAACGAGAAAATAAAATAATTCAAATTTTAATTTTAGCACACTCAAAACCACAATAAACCAATCTAAGTTAGGAGCTCAAACAATTGTAAGTGGTATTAAACGTTTCTCGTTAAGATCCAGTTTTGTTAAGAGCATTTACAGATACAACCACAAAAAGATGAAATAGAGCTATTCAAAGTCAAAATTTAGAACCCATTTTATAAACGTGTAAATTAGCTTCACCCTATACACCAATGCGCTGCGGTTAGAACACTTCTACAGGGGCTAGTAGATAAAAAATTGACAAATGTCTTAAAACGGAATAAATATTTCGTAACTATTGTAACCATATTAAAGAGAAAATAATAAACATACCAAATGTTAATTTGAGGACACCCAATATAATGATAAAAACTAGTGTTGTTAATTTTTCGGAAAAATAAAATGCGGAAAAATTTCCAGAAAATTTTCGGAAAAATGAAAAATTGAAACATAAATTACTTTTTAAGGTTTTTTAATGTTTTTACCTTTATATCGATATAAAATGTCTAATAACAGTAAACATACTACAAAACATTAATAGTGTTACATTGTTAATCAGTTTAAACTAGTCTAGATGTTTAGTTTTACTTTCAGATTCGAAAAAATGAGGCGAAAATGTTGCTTTATTTAAATTTGCAAGCAATGTATGGAATGAAAACTTTTTTTATTTTTCGCGGAAAATTTTCCGACTTATAACACTAATAAAAACCAATATAAAAGAATGATTTTCAAAAATTAAAATTATTTGTAGCAAAGCTATTTTTATTTTTTTCCCCCGAGAAAGCTTAAGCACGTTCTCTAAACTCTTTTATATAAACTTAAAAAAATAAGCTGAAAACGCTGATTTTTTTTATCTCGAGTAAATATAAATCCAGATATTATATAGCAAAGGCTTAGAAAAACGTTCTCAGAAAGAAATATATAAAGGAGATAAAATAAATAGCAAATATAGCGGTGAAATTTATATTAGGGTTCCAGGGCATTTCAAGGCTCAGAAATACGAGGAAAAAGGAATTAAGGGAAAATACAACTGAGACACGACACGCTCCGTATAGTTAAGTATACAGTGAAGCACGTACCGCTTTTTGGCGCCCTCTAGTATTTTTTTCGTACGTCACGTCGGCAAGAATAAAAAAAGGGATATATTCGTAATGTGGCAAAACCATAAGTAACGTAATAAAGCATAAGTATGACCCTGAATGATTTAGGTTAAAGTTGTTAATTTTCCGGAAAAATAAAATGCGAAAAATTTCCAGAAAATTTTCCGAATTGCGTAAAATTTTCCGCAAATCGGTAAAATAAGAAATTAACACCTAAATTACTTTTTAAAGGTTTTTAATGTTTTTAACTTTTTATCGATATCAAATGTCTTATATCAGTAAACATACCACAAAACATTAATAGTGTTACATTGTTAATCAGTTTAAAGCTAGTCTAGTGGTTTAGTTTTACTTTTATATTCGAAAAAATTAAGCGAAAATGCCGCTTTATTTAAATTTGTAAACAATATATTAGACTAATCATGGAATTAAACCTTTTTTTATTTTTTTCGGAAAATTACGGTAAATTTTCCGGAAACTTTTCTGACTTACAGCATTAATTTAGGATAAAGATAGCCTGTCACTGACAAGGAGACCACCCAAGGTGATTTTCACTGATTTTGTTGAAATCCAGGGGATAAGTAGACCTTTATGTAACTGGAAATTGCCCAAAAGGAAAAGTTTCAACGGGCTTAAGTTTTACTATGGCAACCAAAAATGTTTTTGATTACTTAAAACCTACTATGTAAATTAACGTGGAGAAATCGAAAAAATATTTTAAAATAATAAAAAAATAAATTATGTTAAAACCGTTGTACATTGGGTAAATTCGGGTTAATTTGGGTAAATGCGTGTACATTTGGAGGAAAATAAGCAAATTGGGTAAATACAAGTAATTTGGGGTTATATTTACCCAATGTACAATTTCTTTAACATAATTTATTTTTTTTTAATATTTAAATTTTTTTCAAAGGTGGGACCCTAAAAATATGCGAAAACACGTTTAAGTCTCAAATTCTACAATAACTACTTTCAGAAATCAAGTGGATGTTTTACGTTATTTTTAATGTTGAAAGCTTTTCAATTTTCAGTAAGTCTTGGCTGATTCTTTTAATAGGCGATTTCTCGGTCACAATTACCTGAAACTTCCATAGACTAGTAACAACTCCTCGATTGTTCTCAGTCCTTACCCACGAAATTAATTTGTACGGTCATTAGTGAAACATACTATCATTAAAAATATAATAAAGTGGGGTGGCGTAGTGTTCAGCTCTTTCGCCTCGCAGCGAGAGGAGCCGGGTTTGATCCCTGCTTGTGGCACTGGGTGAAAACTCGGAACTACTCCTTCGGCGTAGAGTTTGCAAGTTCTCTCCCCACTGGTCTAAGGGGTTTTATCCCGAGCTCTTCAGTTTCCCCTTCCATAAAAAATTGGGGAGGTTAACGTTAATAGTTAGTGTAGGGAGCTGTTGGTTCACGTGGCTTGAAGGGCTGGCCACCACCCTACTACACATTGTAACCCGGCCACCTGTTTAAAGGCAAGCCAAGTCGTCGCTTGATGACTTAGGCCTAAGGTGGTGCTTTGGGTATTAGTCTATCTGATTATTATATTAGCGTCCTGAGAATATGAAGTCACACTTATTATTACTATGTTACTTATGGTAAAACCTTAAGTTTGGGAAAAGAGTTGGTGGTACGGATTAACGTTCTGCCATCTACCGGCGATGCGGATAAATAGATAATGCCGTGTAATTCGCGGAATAAAGTGAAGGAGGCGCTGGCTCCGTACGTCTAAAATTTTCAAAGGATTCCAAGTAGGTGGAACGTGACCAGCGCCCTCTGGCGAAATTGCTCGGCGTGCTCGTAAAACGTGCGGACTGAATCTACGCGCTCGGAATCCAACATTACAAAGGATTTCATCTATTATCTGTTATGCTTTTATATATCATTTTATTGCTTTTTATATTTGGAACGCGGTACCGTAGGGAGGAAAGGGGGTAGCAAATGAGATATTTACACCCCCCAGTACGTGATTGGCTATATGCACTTCGTATAGGGGTTATTGGCTGGCGGCGAAATTTGTTTGTCACTGTCAGAAAAGCTAACTCTCTCAAGAACGTATTTTTAATATTTTCGACAAAGTTATCTAAGTAACGTAATAAACAGGATTACGGCACTGAAAGATATTGGTTAATAATAGTTTGTCCCTTAACAGTGGTGACCTAGGCAGGACTAGGCTGAGACGTCTTTTGTGAACGGGATTTTGGTTTTAAAAAATCCTACATTTTTTTTGTTATGGGAGGAAAAATTCGTGGATTTTGGACAGGGTTTATACAACTTATTGCAACCCGATTTCCCTGATATTTACAGGTTTTACCTCTGATAATTCCCTGATATTTACAGTTTTTCCCACTGATAATTCCCTGATACTTACAGGTTTTCCCACTGATAATTCCCTTATATTTACAGGTTTTCCCACTGATAATTCCCTGATACTTACAGGTTTTCCCACTGATAATTCCCTGATATTTACAGGTTTTACCACTGATAATTCCCTGATACTTACAGGTTTTCCCACTGATAATTCCCTGATACTTACAGGTTTTCCCACTGATAATTCCCTGATATTTACAGGTTTTCCTCTGATAATTCCCTGATACTTACAGGTTTTCCCACTGATAATTCCCTGATACTTACAGGTTTTCCCACTGATAATTCCCTGATATTTACAGGTTTTCCCTCTGATAATTCCCTGATACTTACAGGTTTCCCCACTGATAATTCCCTGATATTTACAGGTTTTCCCTCTGATAATTCCCTGATACTTACAGGTTTTCCCTCTGATAATTCCCTGATATTTACAGGTTTTCCCTCTGATAATTCCCTGATATTTACAGGTTTTCCCTCTGATAACTCCCTGATTTTTCCATGTGCAAGATAACTAGAATTAAAACTAAGATTTACAGAGTAAATTGATGATTTAAGCTAAATTGGTTCCGTAATATTAAATATTATTATTATTATTTGTTAAAAAAGGTAGATACATTTTGTTTAAGAAAAACTTATGGATGTAAATTTGTACTCATTAGGTAAAAATTTCTGAACCCTCAAATATTTCCATGATTTCTACCAAAAAATGGGAATTTCCCTGACATTTATGTCGACAATCGAATTCCCTGATATTTCCAGGCTTTCAAGGTCTTCCAGGTCTCTATGAACCCTGCTGGATTTGTAGATTTTTATTTAAATCTTGGACAGGATTTTGCCCACCAGTGCTACCTACTTGAGTAACACTTAGAGTAATATAACAGGAGGCTTCAAATTCAAAATGAAGCAAACTAAACTATAAAATTATTACATTGGTTTTTTTCTCAATAGTACTTAAATACTAGTAAAGCAGAGTACACGACGGCCCAAACGCAATTTTGACAAATCTCGTAAAACCTATAGTTTATTGGAAGAATACGTTGTAATTGGAAAGTGTACATTTCCAATTACATAAATGGAGTTTAATTAATGTTTTCAATATTCTCAAGATGATGTAATTTACTCCACTTAAAAACAGTATTGGATATTTCCATTCATGGATATTTCGACGATAAATACTTTAAAACAATTGTTTAACGCACATTTATTATACTGTCCCTTCTTGGTTTGGGCTCTAACAATTTGTAAGTTTGGGCTATGTAAGTACTAACCAGTGTTCCGAGATGGAAAATTCCAGGTGGACAATAGTGTGAAAATTAGTGGAAAATTCCGGCCTTGACAAAAGTGAATTTAGTGGCAATTCTGGCAAAAAGTGGTCAATTCATATTTTACCACAGGAAATTATAAAATAATAATAAAAAATATTTGAACACAGAAATTTCAGATTTGGACTACTTAAGGCAAATATATATGCATAGAAATGGTCAGATTCTGATTAACATTAGAATAGTCTGTTAATAGTTTTTGAATAATTAATAATAATCAGCACCATCTTAGGCCTAAGTCATCAAGAGACTTTAATTCTAACATTGTAAGTTCAGTGTAAACTAAGACATTTTTACAATAAACTTAAATATTTAATTTCAAATACTTTTTTTAGCTTTGAAATGCAATTTTCTTTATAAGCCACTATTTGCCAATTTTCCACTATTTGCCACTGGCTTGGACTTTTCTCCAAAAAGATGGCTTTTTAGGAACACTGGTGCTAGCCAATTCGTCATAATGCCATAATAATGATAAGCAAGGCTAACAACCAAGGCCTAAGTCATCGAACGACTTTTAATGCCATTAAATCGGGTGACAGGGTTACAACACGTAGGAGTGTGGTGACAAGTTCTTCATGTCAAGATAGGCAACACTTACCTTTTAATCTCAACAAGTTTTTATGGAAAGGAGGAAACTGAAGAACTCGAGGGAAAACCCCTTTAGCCATTGGGGAGAGAACTTGCAAACTCAACGCGGAAGGACTTTTCGGTCTGAAGCCACGTTATTATTAATGTTGTCATCTTAGCGTTGGGAGGATTGGATGTCTCATACTTATGTCTATTTAGCGAAAACTATTGGTTCCACAAAATAATGTTTAGCACAAAAAAGTACATTAGTGTTACACTTCGTGGATGGTTTTTAAAAAGATCAATTCACCACTTTACAAAGTGTTTTACATTTTAAACTATATAAACTACAAATCTTGACTATTAAAAATTAATTTTCGATAAATTTTCGTTACTGACTCTATTTGTATTTAAATTAAAGCAAATATAATTTAAGCCTTGGTTATAATAAATGTTTTTAGATGCTATTATTTATTTTTATCTCTTAATATTATCTCGTTTGAAGTCTGACTTTGAGATGGCGCTGCGGTAGAATTTCAAAGGGCGGAAAACATTTACGTTTTGAAGTGTGTCGAAACTCAAATCGTAAACAGAAACGTCAAATATTTTTATTTTTCGTTTACGGTATTAACTTAACTTAACTTCCTACGAATTTAGAACTCTATTATTCGTCAGAATCATAATGAAATAGGCTTTATTAATATCAAAAGTGACATAATTCCCAAAAGTGTGACAATCCCTGTACTTTCGTATGCTAAAGGTTTAAGGAATGCTCGACTCGAGATCGACCACATAAAATACTATTTATTGTCGCCTTTCTTTTTTTAGTCTCTGGTATTATATCGTAGGTAGATGGCGATAGCATCTCCACAGAACGACGAAAAATCAAAAAATACACTAACTTTGACCAGTGCTACTTAGCTCCTTCGTTCCTCACTACGAGGCGTTATTTGTTGGTTTTAACTTCCTTCCCTCCCCAAGGCATACTTTCCCTTCTCCCCTCCCAATTTGTATTTCGCTCGTAACATTCATTGAGAAATAGGTCCAATTGACACACTTTTGGTAATTATGTCACTTTTGTTAATATCGTCGTAGTATGACGCACGGGTTAATATTTTATCTGATTTTACATTCGTAGGTGCGTAGAACACAATATGCAAACGGTTGATGGATAGACCAAACTACATAAAAGTTTCAAATATTCTTTCAGATATAAATCTCACTACAATAATTATCCTTCTAAATGAAAAGCGCTAATTCTATCGTAACCCATAACAAACTCGCAGTTCCAATTCTTCCGACAAACGTCCACTTCGAAAAGTCGATATTGAGAGAGACTGTGTCGTTGTATTTTATCGACATTTGTTATGGAGCAGACGAACTCTCAGTAAGAAGAAAGTAATCGAAATGGCCAGAAACGCTTCTCGCAACCACCAGATGTCACTAACAAGAAACATCTGTTGAAGACAGGCGCTAATGGGTTACGCTTTTAAGTTTTGGAGAGGGTATATCAGAGGGAAGTCTTTCGCTTTTTCTAAGCTAGCCAGCCAAACGGAAAGAGGCTTCACGTACATTTTTGGAGACCTATTTTTTTATAGAGTGATATTAAAAATAATTTTTATTTTCCCCTTCCACATAAACTTGTTGAGGTTAACGGTAATAGTGAGTGTAGGTAGTTGTTGGCTAGCGTGGCGTGAAGGGCTTGCCACCAACCTCCTACGCGTTGTAACCCGGCCACCTGAATTAAAGGCATCATAAGTCGCTTGATGGCTTAGGCCTGAGGTGGTGCCTTGGGTATTAGCCTAGCATACGCGATACGCCAGGATAAGCATTCGAAGTAGATTTATGGATTTCTGCGTATATGGACAGTTTCGGGGGGGGGGGGCACGCCATTGAAAAAAAAAGTAAAACAAAAATATATTTGTACGTACGACCATACGTTTCGGGAGGGGGCATGTACCCCTTGTGCCCCCTGGCTACGCCACTGTATATGAACACTTATCTCGTAAGCTTTTGCTATTATATGTTTAAAGGGAGTATAACCTTTTCAGGAATTTGGGGCAATACATAATTCCCTCCCCTCATTTTTCTAACAACGTATTATCCGTAGTGTGAAATACAGTGGTTTTTATTGAATTATCTCACTAAATGTATCCCCACATTGATAGTGCTTTAATTTCTCATATCTAATAGAACGCGTTTCGTGAATCTAAAACCACGTACCTCATTATTAAGAAATTATATTTGAATAAATTGATATTGTTGTTTATATGTTAATTAAGGGTGCATTTAAAAAATAAACACTAAATACGAAACAATAAAGGTTTCAAGTGAGAAAACGTCTTCAGGGCGGGCATGCTTCCTCTAATAGAAGAATCGGGTGTTTCTACTATCGTTCTAGACTAGCGCCATGAGCGAGAAAAGAGAGAAGCTATGGCGCACCCTACCAAACCAGGATGGTTCTACTCCCTTTAAAGCGACGATAAAATAGTAATTTTTAGCTCCCAAAAGGAATCGTACGAAAGTCTAAGAAATCAATTAAAAATTTGTTTAAAGGCTTTAGAAACGTCGTTAATTATTGACCAGATTACGTAATTCGCAAATACGCCGCAAATGAACTTGGCGCTGTATGTAACTGTCAGGTAACTACGACGAGGTACCTCCTTCGCCAGCTTCATTTTTTGATCAAGACCAAGAGCTACTGGAAATTAAAACGATTTCATAACTGACGCTTACTTCGGCGAATTTAATTACAATTTATAAACACTCGCTTCGTTTTGGAAGGTACTTTTTGGAAATTTGAGACTAAAAAAAGCCTTTATAACTAGTATTCATCTCCATCAACGTAACTTGGTTGTCATTCTGCCAACCCAGGGGGCTGTTCACAAATTACGTAACGCAGAAAAACCACTTTTTGGACTCCCCCCTCCCCCTCGTAACAAAGAGTAACAAATGGAAAGACCCCTCTTCTTAAATTACGTCACAAATATCGAACCCCCCCTTAAATTATTATAGTACGTAACAACTAATATGCTGGTAATAAAGTACTATAAGATCAGGTACTAAATTTTATTGTTGGTAATTATCATTTGAAATTACAACTGTATTTTTACGCAACAATTTATACCCATGGGTATGAAATTCTTTTAAACGTGAGTAAACCAATGAAAATACAAATGTTTTTAATAATTGTGACTGTTTCTGAAAATGGAGAAAATTTTATTTTACGATATTAAAAATAAAATGTGATACGTAACATTTCAGTGAACCCGCCCTCCCCCCCACGTAACAATTCGTAACGCTTGCCAAAACCCCCCTCCCCCCTACCACGTTACGTAATTTGTGAACAGCCCCCAGGAGCAACAAACACAAGCGTAAAGGCTCATGCAATGAAATTTGTACACAACACTGCGTTAGCGTGTTTAAAGGCTAGCGGCGTTCTCCTTGTGTTTGTTGCTCCCAGCTGCCAACAAAGACAGATAAACTACTAGGTTTTTTTCGGTAGCTGAAGTATAGAGTAGATGAGGTATATAGGGCCTTTTATAGATCGATAGGTAGGTAGGTAGAGTGATTGATTGATTGAATGTTAGATAGATAGATAGATAAATGGGTAGCTATTTAGGTAGATTCATAGGTAGATGGATAGCTAGATAGATGGTTATAGATAGATGAATAGAAAGATATATGGGTAGATATATGGGTAGATAGATGGATGAATGGGTAGATAGATAGATAAATGGGTAGATAGATAGATAGATGGATGAATAGAAAGATATATGGGTAGATAGATGGATGAATAGAAATATATATGGGTAGATAGATAGATAAATGGGTAGATAGATAGATAAATGGGTAGATATATAGATAGATAGGCGAATGAATAGAAAGATAGATGGATAGATGAATGAATGGAAAGATAGATGGATAAATAAATGTGTAGATAGATAGATGGGTAACTAAATAGGTAGATAGATGGGTAAAAAGATAAATGGGTAGATAGATAGATAAATGAATGAATAGAAAGATAGATGGTAGATAGATAGATAAATGAGTAGATAGATAGATGGATAAATAAATAGGTAGATAGATAGATGGATAAATAAATGGGTAGATAGATAGATGGATAAATAAATGGGTAGATAGATAGATGGGTAACTAGATGGGTAGATAGATGGGTAACTAGATAAATGGGTAGATAGATAGATAGATGAATGAATAGAAAGATAGATGGTAGATAGATAGATGGATAAATAAATGGGTAGATAGATAGATGGGTAACTAGATAGATAGATAGATGGGTAACTAGATAAATGGGTAGATAGATAGATGGATAAATAAATGGGTAGATAGATAGATGGGTAACTAGATAGATAGATAGATGGGTAACTAGATAAATGGGTAGATAGATAGATAGATGAATGAATAGAAAGATAGATGATAGATAGATGGATGAATAGAAAGATAGATGGATGAATAGAAAGATATATGGGTATATAGATAGATAAATGGGTAGATAGATAAATGGGTAGATAGATAGATAGATAAATGGATAGATAGATAGGCGAATGAATAGAAAGATAGATGGATAGATATATGACTGAATGGAAAGATAGATGGATAGATATATGACTGAATGGAAAGATAGATGGATAAATAAATGGATAGATAGATAGATGGGTAACTAGTTAGATAGATAGATGGGTAACTAGTTAGATAGATAGATGGGTTACTAGATAAATGGGTAGATAGATAGATGAATGAATGAATAGAAAGATAGATGGATAGATAGAAAGATGGATGGATAGATAGATAGATGGGTAACTAGATAGATAGATAGATGGGTTACTAGATAAATGGGTAGATAGATAGATGAATGAATAGAAAGATAGATGGTAGATAGATGGATGAATAGATAGATAAATGGGTAGATAGATAGATAGATAAATGGGTAGATAGATAGATAGATAAATGGGTAGATAGATAAATGGGTAGATAGATAGATAGATAGATAAATGGGTAGATATATAGATAGATAGGCGAATGAATAGAAAGATAGATGGATAGATAGAAAGATGGATAGATAGATAGATTGGTAACTAGATAGATAGATAGATGGGTAACTAGATAGATAGATAGATAGATAGATGGGTAACTAGATAGATGAGTAGATAGATAGAAAAACCGATCGGAATAGCCCTCATTAAAGAACCATAATTTGAAATCCAATCTGACCTTTCAAGCAACTAGGAGAACGCAAATAAACTAGAGCATGAAATGAAACTAGTGCTGTATACTTTTTGAAAGGAGAAACCTTTGATAAGTTTACAAAGATGGAAGTTACGAAATTATATTAAATTAAATAAAAATAAATTTAAGAAAGAACAAGATAGAAGAAAAGGTAATTTAAGAATCGACTAAGTGAAATTTTGTCGACGGAACGGTTTCTTTCTCCGCGGGGAAAACTTTCCTCTCTCCCAAATGGGCCGAAAAAAACTTTCTTTCGGGAAAGGAGAAAAAGTAATCGATGTCGGGGAAATGCGGGCCTGTATGAAGGGGTGTATAGTGGCCCCTCAAGTTTCGGGGTAAGAATAGAGAAGGACGGGCCCAGCTGTATAAATAAATTGAACTGTTTTCTAATGAAGAGTGAAATGTTTGGGCAGGTCTTGCCCTCCGCCAACCTAATCAACTCAAAGAGAGAGAAGGACCTTGAATTAGCGGGAAAGTGCGGCCTGCTGTGTTTGCGGGTTTGCGGGTTCCGCCTCCATTGTGCCTCGCTGAATGTTGCCTCAATTTGGGGGCTTATGCGCTACATTTCTCTTTTTGGAGCTTTTTACTTCGATATATAATAAGACTTGTATAAGGTGATGTTCTACATTATTATTTAATTTACTCGCGTTTTTTGTTTGCTCGAAGAACTATTGGTACGAGTAAGTTTTTTAATTTCTTCAAATTTGTTTAGGATTTAGCTATATTATCCCTTTTAATTATGGATTAATCTACTTTTTCGCGTATTTTTTCATCCTTCGCACAGTCCATAGGTGGTTTCTTCTAACTTAACTTATCGTATATACTATTCTCCACCACACTCCCCCCTTTTCGGCTTTCCGTTACTATATGCAACGCGTTTTGAAATTTTATGTTTAGGCTTAGTTTCTCTTTTAGATATAACATCCGCCATCCAGATTTCCCGCACGGTACTGATGAGTTCCAAATAGAACGAAACCGGTCTACCGTTGGAATTTCTGGCTATTTTATTTAGTTTTTATGTAGTTTATTACTCGAAGATCTATTTGATCCGAGTTTCGCGTTTTTTGTTTGGTCGAAGACCTATTGGTACGAGTTATTAGTAAGTTTTTTAATTTCTTCAAATTTGTTTAGGATTTAGCTATATTATCCCTACTAATTATGGACTCATCTACTTTTTTGCGTATTTTATCATCCTTCGCACAGTCCATAGGTGGTTTCTTCTAACTTAACTTTTAATTTACTTACAAGGGGAGTACCCGAGGTGTTTATTGCCGATATAGTTCAAAGTCGGGCGTATTGTAGACCTAGTATATGAGATATGAAATTTCCCAAAAGGAGACGTTGCACTACCTATTCGATTTGCCATGGCAACCGAAAATGTTTTGACCACTTAAAACAAAAATAAGATTATTTCCTTATTTTACCCAAAAATTGTTACAATTTACCCAAACTTGATGAAATTTACAAAAATGTGGTTCGAATAACCCATTTCGTGATTTTCAAATTTTTTAAAAAAATTCGTAACAGCAGGGACTTTAAATACTGTTTAAGTTTACTTTTTTACGATGGTTACCTCGATTTGTTTACAAAGACCTTTTTTACCTATCACACGAACCCAAACCTTAATGTTCCCATTTCCCTGCTGCTTGGGTTTGTGCTGGTTGCAGCCTACTTCCAGGGGCTAGCAGGCCACACTTTGAAGCTCTCTGGCGCTCTTTTCACTCATCGTAGGAAAATGGGGAATTAACAGGCATACCTCTCAACTCACCCCCTATAACTCCTTCAAATTTTTGCATAATCTTTTGAAACACCCTGTATATATTATTATTGTACATTGTATTTACAAATAAATTGCGTAAAGGGCTGCTTATAGTCGGATTTTCAGTTGTAAATCCATTGATACAACCGGTACAACAAGTCCAGAAGCAAATCCCTCGAAGAAAAGAATCCAGCGTACATCGACAAAGAGGGCAAAGAATATACAAATGACAACGGAACTACACTTGGACAAAGAGCGAGTGAATGCGAAAGAGGCAACGTTCAAATAAATGACTATCGAAGGAGTATCCTGGCTTGTAACAAGCAGGCTCTGCGGAGGATAACCCCTTCCCATTCCTTTCCTGATCCAATTCGAAAGGGAGCTTAGATTTGAACTAGATTCGGAAAAAGGCTTCCCTTCTCGGGCCCCAAATTGGGAACTATTGTCTTCTTTTAAAGCTATTCAAAAAGGAACCCGATCTCAGCGGATACCTCGCTGGAAACCACGACTCGATGCAGTTTCGGGTTGGAGGGGATACGCGGGTGGTTGCCAGTTCGCGTTTGGGGGGTTTGTTTTTCACGCTTGCCCGAAAGAAGTTATCAATCCGAGAGACGTGAGTCTTTCAGAATGGATGAAAAAAACGAAATAAAATCTCACATTTATCACCCGCTTTTCGAAGGTGCCAGGATAGAAACGATCTATTATTTTAGTTTTTTTTTGGCCATTACTTGAAGATCGATTTCCAAATAAAATAAGTGAATATTTGAATTAGAGAAACGTTTCTTTTTTTACCAGGGGGGCGCTAGGGGTAGGTGAGACAGGCTATAGCCCATGTTTGGTTTTACTTAGGGGTCCACAAATCGACTTGAAGGGGCCCCCGAATTAAAATAAAATATTTGATAATAGTTAATACTATTAAAAGTTTAAAAAATGCAATAATATAAAATGATAAAATAAATTACCCGACAAAAAATCGAAATACTAAATGTTTTAGTCGATTTAACCTACAATTTATAAATGAATTTTTAGTTTTCACAAGTCCGGAACTTTCAATATTTTTAATTCTGCCATCGTCAGTTTTGAGTTAAGCTGGTTTCACACTCGACGGAAAATATGCCGGAAAGACGATAATAAACGCCGAGCTGAAAATTGATTCCCATTCGATATACCGCTAACGTTCAACTTAATTACGCTGCTAATTTTCCGGTATGTTCCCATTTAACCCAAACCCATTTCTCCCAATTCCCACTTTACCCAAAAGATAAGAGTGGTACCGTTTGACCCAAAGCCACTTCTTAAATTAAATTTGAATACATTTCTAAATTTTGTATGTTTAATCTTTAAAAAAAACAAGTTAAAATAGATTAAAAATTAAATTAAATTTGAATACATTTGAATTGCATGTTTAATCTTTTTAAAAAAACAAGTTATTTTAAGTTTCATATATTAAGAGGTTAAAGTAGTAGGTTTATCGCAGTTGGTGTTTTGGTTAACATGAAATGGGTTAGAAGTTCGAAGAATCGTGTGATGTCGTTTTTATATTTTTTTGGGATAAATAGATTTGGGTGAAATGGACTTGGGATAAATGTGTTTGGGTCAAATGGGACTAAATCAATTTTCCGTCGAGTGTGAAACCAGCTTAAGTAGACGGCGTACCGTTTTCGAATTTACTAACATTGGCAGATTAAGATTTAAGAGGCAACACCTAAAAATCTACTGGCGCCACCCTAGCTGTTTTTTACTGGACGTTTCGTATATTTATTCGGTTAACCATGGACAGTAAATTAAGAGGACAGGTTTTCGATACCCTTCCACAGCGCATTTTATTTATCCCCGCGTATCAATCAGCTCGAGAGACTCCGAAGAAGTCTTGCAAGGTCGTTTGTACCACGTGATCTTAAAATTTCAAAATGGCAATCTAACGCGGTTGATATTGTTACGTAATTTTTGGCGCTTTATATTTTAGTAATTTTTAATATTGGTTTTTTAATTCAATAAAAACTATCAACTGATATTTAGTATATCATATTTAATCTATAAAAACGTGAAAAATACCTTTTGGCGTTAAAAATTTACTTTGTGTTTATATTTTTTCTTTTTTCGAACAGTATCGTCCACTCTTAGCGATACTTGTTTTTTTTTCAAATAACCTTGGCCGACTCCCTTAGTGTGATTGGTTTACGGGGGCTAAAACCAGGCTTTTTACCGATCCTCTAAAATCTACTATCCATGGGTTAACAGATGAAAAGACCATCCAATTTTGGTTGGTGTATATAGTTTTCAATTTAAGCTTGTAAACGAGTTTTTGTCAAAAAATAATAATAATAATAAAAAAGCTCCCCTACCAGAAGTATATATTTAGGAAACATGTTTCTTCGCATCAAGATGGAAAACTTACTCCGCTGCATTATTTTGAGATAAAATTTTTTTGATTTACTAGATTTATAATTTTCTTTAGAAATGTGTTTTTGAACAATCTACGGGAGCCTGCAAAGGTACATGTTTCAAGCGGATGTTACTTCTTACGTTCTCCCAGGGGCGTATCAACCATTAGGCAAAGTAGGCACGTGCCTAGGGCGCCATTTTTCTAGGGGCGCCAAAACTCTGATAAAGCCCCACGGTCCATGTACTCAAAATAACGCCGAAAAGGTTTGGGGAAACTAAAATATATTAATTTATTTATTAAAAACCGAAACGCCCCTCCTTAGCTGACCAATGCCAAGGGACGCCAAATTTTTCTGTGCCTAAAGGGTTAATCCGCCCCTGCGTTCTACTGCTACCACTACCAAATATTTCCATTTATACTAATAAAGTTGTGTAATATCAAGAATGTATTTATTTATATTTAGGAAGAATAATTATGTTGCGACAATCGCCGGGCACGTTGAACGCCTTTCCCCCGTCTCGCGCGGGGGGAAAGACAAAACGTCACCGGCGTTTGATTACCATCGCGTTAGGTGACGTAAATTTTAAGCAGCCAATGAAATACCGGGACTATTCGATTTATTTTAAGCGGAGGAGCGTACTGGGGGGACCAACGGGTGGGTTGAGAGAAAGGCTAAAAACCGTCTCGACATAGACATTCTCAATAGGTATAAATAAATACATTCTTGGTAATATAATTATTTTCCTTCTCTACCTTTCATCGCAAAGAAAAGTATTAGATTTATCAAATTTAAATATTGAAGTCTGTGTTTTGTTTAAAAAATTCGGTTCGTGAAACGTGTTGTCCAACAATGTTTTGAAAAAAATATTGCCTTTCGTAAATAGGACAACAGTCAAACGAATAGATTTTCATTAAATGCACTATGATACGAAATAAAAGTTAATAGAATATTTCATTAAAATTTATGACAAAAAACCGATATAAGCTTGTGTTAAAAGGTGGGTAAAAATGTCGACCCAACCTGCAATATCGCGTGGCATGCAGGGCTTGCCACCACCCTCCTACGCATTGTAACCCGGCCACCTGAATTAATGGCTTCAAAAGTCGCTTGATGACTTAGGCCTAAGGTGGTGCCTTGGGTATTAGCCTAGCTGATTATTATTATTATTATTATTATTATAATATTTATATTTATGTTAAGATCCATGTCTGGTTTTTGGCGATTCTGCTTTTTCGTTAAGTTTAGTTTCCACTAGCGCTCGTCATAATGTTAGTTTTATTACGGGCGTAAAAACGTTTGTACCTTCCAAAGTTGAGTGACTCGTTGTAACGTGTGCTAGTGGAAACTGAACATTAAGCTTTATTTTCCACTAGAGGGCGTAATAACGTATTTTTCTTTAGACTCAATAACCTTTGTACTTCGCAAAGTTGAGTGACTCGTTGTAACGTGTGCTAGTAAAAACTGAACATTAAGCATTATTTTACACTAGAGGGCGTAATAACGTATTTTTCTTTAGACTCAATAACCTTTGTACTTCGCAAAGTTGAGTGACTCGTCGTAACGCGCGCTAGTGGCAACTGAGCATTAAGTTTTATTTTCCACTAATGCCTTCAATAACGTTTTTTCTATACACTCATAAAACCTTTGTACGTCGCAAAGCTCATGCATTGTTACGCGTGCTAGTGGAAAATGAGCAATAGACTTAGTTTCCACTAAAACGTTCAATAATGTTTTTTCTAAACACTCATAAAAACCTTTGTACGTCGCAAAGCTCATACGTTGTTACGCGTGCTAGTGGAAAATGAGCAATAGCCTTAGTTTCCACTAAAACGTTCAATAATGTTTTTTCTATACACTCATAAAAAACTTTGTACGTCGCAAAGCTCATACGTTGTTACGCGTGCTAGTGGAAAATGAGCAATAGCCTTAGTTTCCACTAAAACGTTCAATAATGTTTTTTCTATACACTCATAAAAACCTTTGTACGTCGCAAAGCTCATACGTTGTTACGTGTGCTAGTGGAAAATGAGAAATAGCCTTAGTTTCCACTAAAACGTTCAATAATGTTTTTATATACACTCATAAAAACCTTTGGACGTCGCAAAGCTCATACGTTGTTACGCGTGCTAGTGGAAAATGAGCAAAAGCCGTAATTTCCACTAGAGCCCGTTATAATACATTTTTCTTTACGCACGTATAAGCTTTGCACGTCCCAAAGGTAACTGACGCACCATTACACTCACTAGTGGAAACTAAGCATATTACGCGTCGTTTGAAATGCAGTCTATTTTTAACGGAAAACAAGAAACTGCGCAAGAAGAGAGATTGCTTTTTGTATAAATTCAAATTCAACAGAGTGGGTGTTGCTATTTTTGATTCACCTTTTAATATAAGAGTATATTAACCGTAAAAGTCTCGTGTTACCCTTGCCCAAGCAATCACCATCTCTTATTACAAAGTATCAGGTGTTATTCATAAATGTAACTCGCAAATCTAAAATAGCACCCCAAAAACGGGACAGAAAACGGGCAATACCTACTGGTCATATAGGTATGAAAATAGCCCCGAAACAGAGCGAGAGAAATGTCCCAGCAGAAATAAGAAGCGATAACGAAGGAAAGACCACGCCAGGAATTCTAGAAATGTCATTACATGGAAATTGCGCGCTGGCCTTTCTAATACATTATACAACGCCCCCCAGCGGCAGTCTGATAATGGCCACTAGGCCTTGGTTTGTCAAATTTAAGCCCCCTCCCCTCCCTGCTCCGAGTGGCCTTTTTATGGCTTGATGAAATACCACCAGGGGGCCTTGCCCTCCCCCCTTCAACTATCCCCCCCCTCCACACTCTCCGCTTCCGTCTACTTTCGGTTGCGGAGCATTTAATAATCATTAAAAGTACTAGCCGTTTACGGTACCGTGGAACCCGCGACTCATTAAAAACAGACCAGAGCGAGCTTAGATATAATACCCCCGATTATATAAATTGTCTTATAGCTGCCTTAAAAGTTCGTGATCGGAGTTTGAAGTTATGTTTGTTTAAAGAGGGTTATAGATATATATCTCCAAATTTAATCCTTTATATATAGGATTAAATTTTGGGACATGTGACATAGCATCTGCAATAATGTTTGTATTGGAATTCAGCAATTGACAAAGGTCATATTACATTTTAAAAGTATATTTGAACTTTTGAAGATCAATTTGCTTTAAGGGATCATATTTTAAAAGTTGTTCTTTACCAGATGAATATTTCTAGATTTCTTGTAAGAAATATATTTAGATATAATATTTTTTAAGGAGAAATACTTAGGGGTAGGCGAGACAGGCTATAGCCCACGTTTTTTTTTTAAATTAGGGCCCCACAAATTAAAATAAAATATTTGATAATAGTTAGTAGTAATACTGTAAGAGTTTAAAAACCGCAATCATATGAAAATAATAAAATAAATTACCCGACAATAAAACGAAATACTAAAAGTTTTAATCGATTTAACCTACAATTTATAAATAACCTTTAGCTTTCACATATCCGGAACTTTCTATATTGTTAATTCTGCCGTCGTCAGTTACGAGCTAGTAGACAGGGTACCGTTTTCGAATTTATTAACATTGGCAGATTGACAGGCAAGACTGTCGCAAAATTAGTTCTACAAATCCTTACGATTTAAGTTTTATTTTTGTAAATTCTGCTAGCTACGACGGATCGAAAAATTGTGATTGTCGTGAAATTAGTTCGACACAATTGTTTTACAAGCATCGTTTAAAAAAGCTCTTATGAGAGGTTAAGCGTAAGAGTTAACAGAAGAACGTGAGAAGTTTTGTAGCCTTATTGCGCACAGACTGAACATTCAGCCTACAAGTTTTCTAGTTCGGGCCAGTGTTGCTATATCGTCTGAATTTTCCCATATTGTAGGAATTTTTGGGGTCCATTTTGGCTCTGTGGGGAAAAAACGTTGATTTTGTGGGAATTTTCACGTCCGCGGGTTTTTATCCAATATATTTTTAATTTGACTATCAATAGAAAGCCAGAAATTATCTAGAGCAGTGTATTTTCGTGAATCTTGGTTTTTATAAATAATATAAAGGAGTTGCCTCCTAATACTACAATCAATCAATGCATAGACCTAACAACAAAAATGTTTAAACATTTTAATTTCAATTAAATTTAATTTTAAAAAGTTAATTTTTCAAAAATTTGGAAATTATGGCATGTTTTCCGTCGAGTTTTCGTTGGGGTCGGGGCTAAATAGGGGTGTGGGAATTTGTGGGAAATTTACTACCCAGAAATGGGAATTTCAACTTTCAAACATTGGCAACACTGGTTCGGGCATAAACTACTTATTTTAAGGAGAATATTTATGGATTTGAACTTTCCTCTCTAAAATTGAGATATTAAAGAGCTTGAAATTGCCAAATTGGGGATTGAAGTTAAGACCCACGATTGGGAATTCGATAGCCATAAAGGTATGTCCCCCAACGGCTAATTCCCTTCGCTTTCAGACGAAGGAGAATTAGAATATTCGGTTACAAACGCCAGATGCCAAAATGAGCGTCCCGCCCTCTCCAGATGCGCAATATGCGCTAGTGGTACGCGGTCCTTTGGGCCCTCGCTTATGGCTCTAAAACCCGCGCCGTTATGGCATGAACTAATCAGCGCGTCTTGGAGTAGTCAATGCGAATCAAAAGGTTTGTGACTCACCACATGTCGCTCTCAATAAAGTGCTCCCCGCCGAAGATGCTGACCAGACGCCGACGCCTCGAACAGGCCTAATTCGCTGCTCGTTAAGCCTCGGCTCGTTCGTCACTAAGCCTTGCTCCCTGATTGTGGCCTTCAAAAGTCTCTGTAACTAAATAATAAGAAATTAAGATTTTTACAATAAATATAACAAGATAATTTAGACATTTAACGATTCTTAATTTATCGTAGTACGGATAATAAATAAATAAAATTCTTATTAATGAGACAGATGTCGCCGTTAACGTTTCAGTCAACGTATTTTTTTCAATAATTATAATTAATAATAAAAATAATAATAAATTTAGACATTTAACGACTCATAATTTATCGTATTATGGATAATAAATAAATAAAATTCTGATTATTGAGACAGATGTCGCTGTTAACGTTTCAGTCAACGTATTTTTTTTCAATAATTATAATTAATAATAATTAATTTAGACATTTAACGACTCATAATTTATCGTATTATGGATAATAAATAAATAAAATTCTGAAAATTGAAACAGATGTCGCCGTTAACGTTTCAGTCAACGTATTCTATTTCAATAATTATAATTAATAATAATAAAAATTAATTTAGACATTTAACGACTCATAATTTATCGTATTATTGATAATAAATAAATAAAATTCTGATTATTGAAACAGATGTCGCCGTTAACGTTTCAGTTAACGTATTTTTTTTCAATAATTATAATTAATAAAAATTAATTTAGACATTTAACGATCCCTAATTTATCGTAATACGGATAATAAATAAATAAAATTCTGATTAATGAGACAGATGTCGCCGTTAACGTTTCAGTCAACGTATTTTTTTCAATAATTATAATTAATAATAATAATAATTAATTTAGACATTTAACGACTCATAATTTATCGTATTATGGATAATAAATAAATAAAATTCTGAAAATTGAAACAGATGTCGCCGTTAACGTTTCAGTCAACGTATTCTATTTCAATAATTATAATTAATAATAATAAAAAATAATTTAGACATTTAACGACTCATAATTTATCGTATTATTGATAATAAATAAATAAAATTCTGATTAATGAAACAGATGTCGCCGTTAACGTTTCAGTCAACGTATTTTTTACATTTTTATTTCGTGGCCGTGACAGAAGAAAGCTAAACAAATCAAAATTGCTATATGGGCAGCATTTCCGTTTCCGGTTGATGGTCAGCCATTTTCTGTCTTTTGTCCCCAAGCGGTCGGGGCCTTCCACGGAGACGATTTAAACAGATAGAGTAAAGATACCGACAACAGAGGTCGTATGGAAACCGACTTCCGGCGGATGTACCGCGACAGGGGAACTGGAAATGGCCGCGAGTGAGAGCTGCTGATGACACTTTGAATGGCCTGTTTCAAGGAGACATTTCGACGAAAGAAGTGCATCTACACACATTCATTTACTTTACGAGTTTCTTATACATCGTTACGTAAATATTTGTCACGTATACTTGGCACGGCGCCTAAAGACTTTATATCTCCGCCATTATGAACCAACCACGATGGGTAATCACTCATACCACGGCGGTTTATAGTATGCAGTATATTAAGTACAGCATGGACAGTAAATGAAGAGGACAGGTGTTCGATAGCCTTCCACAGTGCATTTGATTTCTCCCCGCGTATCAATCAGCTCGGGAGACTCCGAGGGAGTCTTGCAAGGTCGTTTGTACCACGTGATCTTAAAATTTCAAAATGGCAATCTAATGCGGTTGATATTAGCTGAAAACTATTCGTGAGTTCTGAACCGTTAAGAGAACGGCCTAGGACTGAGCTGTGACGTCACACAAAAGTTCTGGATAGTTCAGAACTTTTGTACGAATAGTTGTGATTCGTACGATTTGACGTACGTAGCCCGATGTGCAGACGAATTTTAGAGATTTCAACCTTGAGTTCCGGCCAGTACTTGCTCTCGAGCAGGTACCATTTAGAACGGTTCCGAACGGTTCAACAAGAGGTTCTTGTCTGCGAATAGTTTGCATTTGGGTAGTTCTAGAATTGTTTTTGCCGAATAGTGCGCATGGGGACTGGTTGAACGGTTCAGAACCCACGAATAGTTTTCAGCTATTGTTACTTAATTTTTTGCGCTTTATATTTTAGTAATTTTTAATATTGGTTTTTTAATTCAATAAAAACTATCAACTGATATTTAGTATATCATATTTAATCTATAAAAACGTGAAAAAATACCTTTTGGCGTAAAAATGAACTTCTTTTTTCGAACAGTATCGTCCACTCTTAGCGATACTTGTTTTTTTTCAAATAACCTTGGCCGACTCCCTTAGTGTGATTGGTTTACGGGGGCTAAACACCAGGCTTTTTACCGATACTCGAAAATCTACTATCCATGATTTGACTGGAAAAAAAAACTATAATTTTCTTCTTTCATTTCGTGTTTTCTGATTTTAACGGTAATAGTTAGAGTAGGGAGTTGTTGGCTCGCGTGGCATGAAGGGCTTGCCACCACCCTCCTACGCATTGTAACCTGGCTACCTGAATTAATGGCTTTAAAAGTCACTCTATGACTAAGGCCCAATGTGGTGTTAAGGGTATTAGCCTAGCTAATTATTGTTGTTATTAATATTATAGTCGTTTTATTGTAAATAGCTGTGGTAACCTACGCAAAGCTGGTATGTTTCAAAATATAGCAATATTACAAATGGAGTATTTATACCAATCAATGTTAAATTGTTATTTCACTATGTACAATGATTTGTTCAAATTTTTATGGATTAATGAGAACAGTGTCGCACTCATTTTTATATATTCCAGTGGCGGAGGAAGGGAAATATTTGGTGGGGCAGAGTCACAGCGCTCCAAGAAAATGAAGTTTTTTGTTAAGCCTAAAACACTGATGATTTCAGTTTTTGTTTATTTTTCTTAATTTGTTAGTGATTTTCATCCCGTTAGAGAAGTGATTAACAAATAGCAAGACAAATTCAGTATTTAATTAAATCCTGAACTGGTTTATAATAAAGTTTTACTAAAGGTCCTTTAGACACGTTTGAAGTTTCAAATTAATTAATTAATTAATTAATTAATTAAACGTTATTTGTTGTGCTATACACTCTTTTTAGAAACGGTTACTGGGCGGCGCCATTATCGTACAGGCAACCGACGAGTAAGTGCTCTACCGCAGAAATTTCATCCCCCCAAAACCGGTTTTTTCATCACCCTCCCCGTAGACTGTAAGGTAATGGCGGTCAATTGGGGAGGCGCGTTTAAGAGTCTATAAATAACCATTTAGATTTTTATTCCATCCCCCTCCACACCACCCGATAAGGGGCCCCCTCTTCAGTCTCTAGCCGAGGGCCCCCAAAGGAGCCAGTCCGGGCTTCTAAATAACTTTCTTAATTTATATAATTATATTTTGTATATTCAAAAGTCTGATAAGACTTTTGGTATAATATAATTATTATTCCTGAGGATTTTGGAAAATTATAGAGCAAAACGTGAGTTATGAAATTTTTGGAAGGGCAATTTGGGGGGTTCAAATAAATTGATTGTACACTCGCCTGAAATCTAGGAGGGTACAATGTACCCCTGTACCCTATATTCCGCCGCCACTACTCAAAAGGAGAAAAGCAGTCCAGTGTAGCCTAAAACTGGATTGTAAAAACATTGAAGGGATTTTACAAAATCATCATTATCCTTATATGTTTTCGCCACCAAAAACTATCGCTAGTTTGCTACGGCCCCTTTGGTTCGCCATTGTAACCTAGATAGTTAGCCGCTCAAGCAGACGCTACTAGTTTTTCCTCATCGTTATTCATAAATTTGACTTTATGAATAATGATACTGTCATTTTAACATAATTTTTGCATCGTTTAATTATGTTTTGATAAGGTTATTTAAGAATAAATGTCCTTATGACTTATTAATTTGTCCGTAGCAGATGCTAGATCGTAGGCGCAACCTCGGAGAAGCTAGCGCCGTTACGCCACCTAGGCTCGTTTCTGTCGCGAATAATCAAGAATTTATATTTATTTATACTTAGGGAAAATGTTGCAGCTATCTTAAGGGGGAAGGAGCTTAAGTCTGTTCATAAGTCTATAATAATTTTCCATAAGTTTGTCACTTTAGGGAATATTTTACTGATAGCTAGTAACGGAGGGACGTCATCACATGAAGAAAATCTCCCCCTAGTGAGACGTTGTCAATGGCTACTCGTGACACGTTAGCAAGCGGACGCAAAACGGCGACGAAGCCCGTAATGCAGTCTGTCTTGTGAATAACTCACAGTAAAACTTTTGCATGTGAAGAATAGGAAGTGTCACAATTATGTAACAATATTATACAATTATGGTTAAAGTAAACATTATTTTAATTATGTTATTATGTATCCTCATACTCTTGTTCAGAAATGTAGAAAATACGTTAACTATTAGATGGTGAGCGGGATTGGCAGCAACGCTAAAAATTGTTGAGAATAACGTGAACCTTTAACACATTAAGTTTACCTTTAGGTTCATATTTTGCCATTAGGAAATTACTTGGCTTGAAACTCGGCGCGAGATTAAAACCAACCATTTCAAAAATGCAGAACGTGTCATTTCGAAAAGCATTTTTCAGCAGAAAAAAGTACGTTTATCGGCTATCGGAGGTGAGAATAAAGTAATTATTCTGAGAGATATGAGAGAAAAAAAGTGCTTTTAAAATAATCAAATCGAGATAAAAGATTTAAACCGGAAATAAAAACTGATTTAAGAAATGACATTACGTTCGGAATATTTCATTTATTATCGTAAATTCAAAAGTTTATAATATATTTTTATATATAATATAGAATAATAATATTATAATATAATATTCAATTCGTACGAGTTATACCTCTATACATGTATACTGTAATGTTATACGCTTGAGATACGTACCTTAGGTGATATGTTTCAGAAGAAATATACTGTAATTTTAATTAAATCAAATACTGACTTTCTATAATAGTTATATCCGGAAAAATATGGTTAACAAATCAGGAAATATAATAATAAATTAATATAATCAGCTAGGCTAATACCAAAGGCACCATCCTGAGCCCAAGTCATCTAGCGACTTGTATTGCCTTTAATTCAGGTGGCCGGGTTACAATGCGTAGGAGGGTGGTGGCAAGCCCTTCATGCCACGCGAGCCTACAGCTCCCTACACTATTACCGTTAACTTCGACAAGTTTTATGGAAAGGGGAACCCGAAGAGCTAGGGGGAAAACCCCTTTACGCATGGTCGTTTTAGACATTTTGCATCGTTATGAGCGACAATTTTTGAACTGTGATGTGGTGTTTTCTTCAGAATCCTTTGAAAACTACACAATTTTCTTTGATGGATACTTCTCTCTTACGAGATATATTATGTACTTCTGGTAAAATATTTTTCTCAGAGATAAAAAATAAGTTCTGGTTGAAATGAAAGTAACATACCGTTATTGTACATAAATGTAATGATTTAAATACTATTTTATGTTCACCGTAAAAGTCTGGAGAGCGAGTTTTAGTCGAAAATATCCAAATATAGGATTTATATCTGGAGCTCTGTTAGGTCCGCGCTGGCGAGTCGCTTTTCTCTTCGGTCCGCGCTGGCGCGTCAGCCCGAATCTGTCACTCGTGAATTGTTGGTTTTTTTTTAACGAATTGAAATAAAAAGCGTTACATTTTGGGCGATTTTTATAGAATTGACGGATGAAACGGGACCCCGTCGCACATTTCAAAGGGGAGAAAAGAAATATATTTCTTGGCGTCATCCATTTCCAGAAGAATGATGTCTTTTTTGTCACTCGTTTCGCGTTTTGTTGTGTCACTTTATGAAAAGCAGGCTTTATTTTGTTTGATATTTCTTTTTTCTTTCATAACGTTCGTAGCTTTATTTAAATCCGGACCGTATTCTTATTTAATAATATTCAGGAAAAGGATATAAATACCTTTTTTGAATTTTAATATAACATTTACAATAAAATTTAAATATTCAAATATACCAAGAATGGAGGTGTTATATTCTTCTTCTGATAAACTGTAGGTCAATGACACTATGAGATTTGGTGTCAATATGGCTTCCACGGCTATGAACAAAAGTTTATAATATCCCCTTTCAAGGGGAAGTGTGAAAACTCCAATCACCGCCATGCTAAAAGTCGCTATCAACAGAGTTTCGGCATAAACTATAAAATCAGAGGTCTAACAAGTTGGCAAGCCAAAATATACCTCTCCTCGGAAGAATTGTCCCTAGTGGTATTAATTTTGAGATAACCCTTAAAGATATATCTCCGCAATTTTGAGTTTTGTTAAAAATGTTATCCCAGTTCTATCCTGCCCGGTATAAAATTTTAATTATAATTAAAATAGAAGGGGACGAAACGACCAATTTTAATTTATTCAGAATATCATAAGTTAAGTAGTTACAACAGTGAGTTAGACGTACTATAGCAATGTACAATTGAATTAAACCCTCTTTACAGTACAAGTTTATCAGTTGAATATAATACGAGACAAATTTTAATGAAATAAATATTTACAGAGGGTATTATAATTTTAACGTAATCGGGCCGATTTTAATTAAACGATGGTTTATCGAAATTTCGTTAAAAGAATATTCCCTAGAACCGCGCGATAAATTTACGAGAATAATTTCCCGTCGCCGTTATATCGAAAATTTATTTGATTCGGGATTGCCAGAACTGTAATGTTGTGGGCGAGTGATTAGAAAATAAAATGGCAACCAGAATTATGCAAAATTATAAATGCTTATTTTTATTCAGAACAGTCTATGGAACGTTCTAGATTTAACTTTCGTCAATGACACAACAATATATATCCCTTCTACGTAATTGTACAGAACTGGTACTCAAGTGTCTAAGACTTGATGTGTCTTAGTTCATCGTGATTGAAAAATAAACCAAAACACACTTACACTTAAGTAAATATCATAAATTATACTGAGTAATTTTAACTAAATCCAAACTACCTAACTATAAACTCTGTCTAAATTAACAGCTGAGAGCTGTTCTCTACTAATTACTTCCAATCTACTTAATTACCCTCACAGGTTGAGTTGATAATTTCAAGGGTATAATTAGGTTATTCCAATTCAAAAAATAATAACAATCAATTTTATCTTACAGCTACTTGAGTTAGTTCACAATTACTTTAACACTTTCAGTCTTAAACACGCACTGTTCATACACTTAAGTCCATTCACTCACGTTCCAAACCCGAAACACAATTTAACTCTTTTCTTGACCGATGACCGAACATACTAATTAAAACCGCAAAGTTACCTCATAACTTTTGACACGGTGGCGCTATAGTTTCCGTGGGAGTTTTGAATAATAATCCTTTTTCTAAGCGTTATTAAAAGGTAACAATGAACTACTTTTTGTGTTTTAAAGAAATTTTGTTAAGAATTTAACAAAAATTTAAAACAAAAAAAAATCGTACCAAAGAATAAACAAACAAAGTTCAATGAACAATATATACAGGTATTGTATTAATCCGTTTAGTAAAAAAACCCGCCATATCATAATTGTTCCTTTACTTTAATATGTTCCCTAAGGAGGTCAATGGCTCGGCGGTGAACTATGTGCATTATTACAATGCAACCCGAGTTCAATTCCTGATCACGATCAAATTTTACATTAAAATACTAAAATATTTCATTAATTATAAGATTAATATAATTTATGAATATTTAATTAAATATAAGATTAATATAATTTATAAATATTTCATTAAATATAAGATTAATATAATTTATAAACATTTCATTAAATATAAGATTAATATAATTTATAAATATTTCATTAAATATAAGATTAATATAATTTATAAATATTTCATTAAATATAAGATTAATATAATTTATAAATATTTCATTAAATATAAGATTAATATAATTTATAAATATTTCATTAAATATAAGATCAATATAATTTATAAATATTTCATTAAAAATAAGATTAATATAATTTATAAATATTTCATTAAATATAAGATTAATATAATTTATAAATATTTCATTAAATATAAGATTAATATAATTTATAAATATTTCATTAAATATAAGATTAATATAATTTATAAATATTTCATTAAATATAAGATTAATATAATTTATAAATATTTCATTAAATATAAGATTAATATAATTTATAAATATTTCATTAAATATAAGATTAATATAATTTATAAATATTTCATTAAATATAAGATTAATATAATTTATAAATATTTCATTAAATATAAGATTAATATAATTTATAAATATTTCATTAAATATAAGATTAATATAATTTATAAATATTTCATTAAATATAAGATTAATATAATTTATAAATATTTCATTAAATATAAGATTAATATAATTTATAAATATTTCATTAAATATAAGATTAATATAATTTATAAATATTTCATTAAATATAAGATTAAATTTATAAATATTTAAAATGATGTAGAATAAGTTATAGTGCCTAACGTTATAGCTTTGTAAAGGACATTCGCCAAAGCTGTTTTTTAGAAAAACACCGTAAATTAACAAGCGTTGGTGGCTGAGTGGTTAGAGTACATCTCTTGCACGAGGCAGACCCGGGTTCGATTCCCGGCCGGCGCCAAAAAATCGCGAATTGATACTAAGACGAATACCGTGTACAACTGGTGGAAACCCTGCCATTGGACTTTGAGAGGTTGCATAACACTCAGCACTCGATCCGTCCCAAAGTCATTAAGAAGAAGTTGGAGAGAAAACGCCCATACAAAAATAAAAGACTCAACATCCACAACCATCATAACACGAATTCAACATTCACGACCTACACATTAACGTAACAATAACGAAATATCCGGTGAACGTTGACGAAAACAAACCAACCAAACCAAACCCGACCGCAAATCAATCCGTTAACGCTCACCGTCACACGGTGGTTTTGCGTTCGCAAGCCTGACAGACAGACAGACAGAGACGGTGATTGTATAACCCGTCCTCTTGCTGCGAAGCGAAAGTGTTAACCACTCCGCCACCGTTATAATGTACATAATCATAATCATATTTTTATCATGAGAATGAAGTTTTGAAAACAAAAAATAAAAATTTTCATTCACGTCAGAGCCAGGATTTGAACCCGTGTCATTTCAATCGACAAAGCACATGGATACAATGGTTAAAAATATAAGTACCACAGTACATTCGTACAAATCCCGTACACTCTAGGGAAAAATTATTTTAGATATCTTAAAATCAACTTGAAAATTCTGAAATCTGGCCGAAAATCAATCACAAAATTACAAAATCATCCTAAAAAAACCGAAATTAACGCGAAAATCGTGCTCTGAAATATCAAAATCAGTTTCTGATTTCTGAAATCACTCTGAGATTCGAAATCCCTTAAGCAAAATTTGCAAATGTCCGACCCCTACACCATGGTTGAACTCTTGTTGCTACTTTAATTAAATAAGCTGTTATATTTCCAACCGGAAGAGGTTTTTTTTATACTTCTGTCACTAACACGATCCGCTCATCAACATCAGCTTAACCGTATTATATTTCTGTCAGTAGCAAGATCAGCTCATCAACATCAGCTTAACCGTATATGGCACAAAGTTGAAGAAGAAATTTCATCGAGCTAAAAAAGCGACATAAGACCCAAAAGTGTGTCGCATCCCACCCGATATTAACGCAAATTGAAAAAAATTTATACTACACCCAATGACAAAAAGAGGGCTCTTTTGGAAAAAGCTTTTCCCTAATTCCAAGAAACTGCGAACGCAGTGATTATACTTTGCCCCAAAAATGCGTATGCATTCGCAGCCCATGTAGACAGACCCACAGACAGACAGACACGGTGATTGTAAAAAGGCACAAAGGAAGAGTTGACACACTTTTGGATGTTTTGTCGCTGTTCGTGACAGAACACCAAAACTAATTGACGACGGTTCTAAATACTGAAATTAATTATTTAATTATAATAGATTATTTATCAGGTTTAAGATCATGTCGAAGTGCGTGATAATAACAATCGTATAAGGTTTATATACAGTTTCTGAAAAACATTTTATTGAATGTTTAAATAAACAATGACAAAAAGAGGGCGCTTTTGGAAAAACCTTTTCCCTGATTCTAAGAAACTGCGTACGCAGTGATTACCCTTTGCCCCGAAAATGCGAACGCGTTCGCAGGCCTGACAGACAGACCCACAGACAGACACGGTGGTTGTATAACCCCTCCTAGGGTACAAAGTCCCCTCGGAGAGGTAAAAATACCATATATCTAAAGGTTGATAAGCGTTAGATATTGTTGTAAAAAATAAAAAAAAAACTACAAAGACTGAACAGTCGCTTTCGCTAAAATGAAATCATAAAAGCGCTTGCTAGACCAGACTAGCGGAAGACGTACACAAATCAAGAATACAAGTTCGCACACTTTTTCTTAACACAAAAAAGATAGTAGATAGAAGCTGAAACCAGACTTGGATACAGAGCAACTCAGCAACAAAACTGTCCACTAATATTTATCATTTAATTGTTGCTTGTTAATATGGCGAACATTGCTATATTGGAATAGTGAAGGAATATTCAAATGAATGTGGAGCTATTTTGTTTTATTTATGAGCCCAGGATTTAATTCTACTAATTATCGTTGGCCACAGTTTTAAGACGAATGTTGGGTTTTACCAGAAAGCATACTATGTAAAATTGAAAATCTTGTAGTATCACTTGTATCAAAAGTGACATAATTCCCAAAAGTGTGTCAATCGGAGCTATTTCTGAATGAATGTTACGAGCGAAATACAAGTTGGGAGGGGAGAAGGGAAAGTATGCCTTGGGGAGGGAAGGAAGTTAAAACCGACAAATAACGCCTCGTAGTGAGAAACGGAGGAACTAAGTAGCACTGGTCAAAGTTAGTGAATTTTTTGATTGTTCGCCGTTCTTTGGAGATGCTATCGCCATCTACCTACGATATAATACCATAGACTAAAAAAAGATCCAGAAAGGCGACCATAAATAGTCTTTTACGTGGTCGATCTCGAGTCGATCATTCATTAAACCTTTAGCATACGAAAGTACAGGGATTGTCACACTTTTGGTAATTATGTCACTTTTGCTGGTATCTAGGTCAAAATACTAGTTGAATGGCAGTGATACAGTGAAGGTTGACCTAGCATTTGTAAAACAAAACGATTGACAAATTTCTATTAAAAATAAATATTGAAAAGTTCTCTAAATATTTTTAATCAGTGAAAATTCGAGTTTTAGGGGCTATACATATTTATTAATATCTCAAGAACTAGAAATAATACTTTGGGATTTCATTATTTTCGGGTAAAGAAATCATGGAGTATTTGAAAAAAAAATCGAATTTAAATTTAAAACCGCTGTTAAAGGTAAAGGTCAAAGGTCAAAATATTAAATTGCCGTAATTACCTTCCTAAAACTAAATATGGAAATTTTTGCCCCAAACTATAGATTCTATACCGTTTTTCTTTAAAATGACATTTAAATAAGGGAAGTTCAGGTCATAATTGAGGAAGTTATGCCATGGTCAATTTTAGGGGTCAAGGCAATTTCGGAAAATGGCGCTGTTCAGTATCTCCGATTTTCAAAATATCCGATAATTCGATTTCAACGGTATTAAAAAACCCTTACACCAAATTTGAACCAAATCAGCCGAGGTAGGGTTGTTAGAGAAGAGAATTACCCAAAGTTCAGTCGTTTTCGCTAAAATGAAATCATAAAAGCGCTTGCTAGAACAGACTAGCGGAAGACATACACAAATCAAGAATACAATTTCGCAAACTTTTTCTTAACACTAAACAGATAGTAGATAGAAGCTGATACCAGACTTGGATACTATTCGCTGAATTGGCGAAAACGTAGAGTATGTTAGAGCAACCCGATTGTAATCAGTTTCAGGGCAAAAAAAACCTGTCCATTCGCCCCAATGCTCAACGCTCAAATCACTGTTATAAGCGAAAAGTGGAGATACAGGGGAGAGAGTTTATAAATACAGCGAAACGAAATCAACTCCTTTCCCCCTGTGCCACCCCCGCCTACTTCGCCAAAGAGGATAAAGCCTTGTTGGAGTATGGAACATAAGCTGGAGAAGGATTCCCCATTTTTCTTCCGCTCGTGTGTATTTCTTCCATATCACATCGTCATGAAATAAAATAAGTTGAGTTCAGTCGTTCGGAATGACGCGCGCGCCATCGTGCGGACGACGAGGGAAGCGGCAAGAAGAAAAAAAAACGCTTTCAAGCCGTCAAATTCGTAAGATACGTGAGGCGTCCACGTGTGATTTATACGACATTTTTCGTGCCGTCATCGCGTTTTTAACACGCTAAGGCTATTATTGAGATATCGGTTTTCCGTACTAACTAATTCGATTGATACGTGTAACCTTGAATTATTTAATAAATTTAATAGATTATTTTTTCATTAAATGCTTGAAAAATACCGAATCTGAAACAATCATACGTTATACCAAATTTCAACTTTTTAAAGCAATTTTTAGCTGTATTTTAAGATTTTGTTGGATTACGGATTTCTTAACTTTTGAGTCGGATTTCAGGATTTCAAGATTTCTCGCTGGATTTCAAGATATTAGTCAGATTTCGCAATTTCTCGTCGGATCTCGGGATTTCTGGCCAGATTTCGAGATGTCCCGTCGCATTTCTGGATTTCTTGCCAGATTACAAGATTTTGAAAAAATCTGCAGATTTTTAAGAAATCTGCGGATTTCTGGATTTCTTGCCGGATTTCGGGATTTTAAAGAAATCCAAGCTGGATTTCGTATTTCTTGGAAAATTTACGGGATTTCTTTGAATTTCTGATCCCTCGGTCACTCTAGGTTACAATTTTATTCGTGATCGAAACGATTCTAGGTGGCGCTGCGGAGTCACAATCTTCCGGCGTAGCGCCTATGGTCTAGCGTCAGCTATAGTCAAGTTAGAGAAAACGTCACCCGTGATTTTTCCTGTAGATAAAAACTTTTCATCCAAAATGGCGGCAAGGGCCAAAGTTACAGAGAGCCATTTCCAGAATAACCACACTTTTGTTTCTGGACTTATTAATTAATTATTTAAGCCTTGCAGAGTTGGCGTCTGATCAATTGTTTGGTATTTCCCTAATTAGGGGAGCTTATATTTTGGGTATGACGTCAATTCCACATCATTTCACACGTAACTATCAGTGATTATTTCCACTAAATGACATACGGAACATAATTCTAGACGTGTATGTAAATATAAATTATAAATATATATTTATTGTTTCCCATCAAAAGGTGGGCAGTGGGCTCCAGAATAACCAACGTTAGCCTTCTAACTCAAAGTGTTCTAAACTAAATACTGGGCCATCGATTGCACACCAGGCCCATATTTGATATCGAGTGAGGTATACAAAATAAATTTATAATGATATATAATTTATGCTAGTTGTAGTTTATGAAAATAAAAACTTAGAGAAATTTGCATATATTAGTTTAATATATCTAGTACAATTAGGGGTCTAAGATATTTCGATCATCATCATCAGATCGAATCCTGTTAGACCCCAGACCCTCGATAGACCCCTAGACGAAGTTTTTTTTTATTTTCATAAACTGAACTAATTTTTTTTTAATTCATTAAAGGAAAAGTCCAGGTTTGGTAAAACTTGGGTCTATTTGAAAGATCATGTTTAAATAAACTCAAAAATATCAGTCGTAAAATTGTATCTTTTTTTAATGCCGAGAAATTAATTTTTAAACGAGCGAAATTTACCGCCAAGCGATCTGCCATTTTTTGTTTCGGGGTGACGTTTTAGGACTTTAATCACGCGCTGTTCGCGCTATAACAGGCTTTAAAAGCGCTCTGTTCCCCGCGCGCGCTTGCTCCGCGTGCGGTCTGCGGAGGGAAGGCGAAAGAAAATGGCAGCTCACTTGGCGGTAAATTTCGCTCGTTTAAAAATTAATTTCTCGTCATTAAAAAAAATACAATTTCACGACTGATATTTTTGAGTATATTTAAACATGATCTTTCAAATAGACCCAAGTTTTACCCAACCTGGACTTTTCCTTTAAATAAAAAATATCTGAAATTATTTTTGACGTTATCAGAGGGTGCGAAATCCCTTAAACTAGGACCTCCAAACTTTAAAATTTAAAGTCTATCTTCGAACGTACCTTAAGAAATATATCTTCTTATTCAAACCTATATTTTCCCCAAAATTCAACGCTTTCCAATGAAATAAAAAATCGGTATCGCAGAGAAGGTTATAGCGGAAGTTGAGAATCTAGTTCGGGAGCACAAAAAAAAGAAGTTGAGAGAGAAATATTCTTCGGAACAATACTTATGCATTTATTCATAACGATGGAACTATGGCCAAACTATGAAGGGAAGTTATATCGTATAAATATATATTACCGTACTAGAAAGATATCGGGAAGAGGAGCTGAGACGGACAAAATCTGTATAGGAGGTGGCCAAGGCTTAGCTCCGCGTCTGTAAATAACTGAGGCGAAAAGCCTCGCGGGCCCACTCACTCCAAACTAGACTACTCTTCTCTACAGTCCTCCTATGATGATGAAAAAGAGAACTGCCGTATTATTCCGAAACAATATCTAACCTATCCCTACAGCGCCATCTATCCGGTGAAGTGCTGGGCACGGCTCCTCTTATTGTGAGCGCTTTTGTTATTATGAGCGAAATTGAGCGGTAAAATGTTTTATTAAAGAGAGCGAAATGAAAATGAGAGGAGCTCTGATTTTACCGCACATAAAAGAACGAATTTGAGAGGAGCGTTAATTTTACCGCTCCAAAAAGATCGAAAAAAGGAGCGCCGATTTTACCGCTCAAAAAAGAGCGAAAAGAGAGGAGCGCTGATTTTAGCGCACATAAAAGAGCGAATTGAGAGGAGCGTTAATTTTACCGCTCAAAAAAGAGCGAAAAGAGAGGAGCGCTGATTTTAGCGCACATAAAAGAGCGAATTGAGAGGAGCGTTAATTTTACCGCTCAAAAAAGAGCGAAAAGAGAGGAGCGCTGATTTTAGCGCACATAAAAGAGCGAATTGAGAGGAGCGTTAATTTTACCGCTCAAAAAAGAGCGAAAAGAGAGGAGCGCTGATTTTAGCGCACATAAAAGAGCGAATTGAGAGGAGCGTTAATTTTACCGCTCAAAAAAGAGCGAAAAGAGAGGAGCGCTGATTTTAGCGCACATAAAAGAGCGAATTGAGAGGAGCGTTAATTTTACCGCTCAAAAAAGAGCGAAAAGAGAGGAGCGCCGATTTTAGCGCACATAAAAGAGCGAATTGAGAGGAGCGTTAATTTTACCGCTCAAAAAAGAGCGAAAAGAGAGGAGCGCTGATTTTAGCGCACATAAAAGAGCGAATTGAGATGAGCGTTAATTTTACCGCTCAAAAAAGAGCGAAAAGAGAGGAGCGCTGATTTTAGCGCACATAAAAGAGCGAATTGAGAGGAGCGTTAATTTTACCGCTCAAAAAAGAGCGAAAAGAGAGGAGCGCTGATTTTAGCGCACATAAAAGAGCGAATTGAGAGGAGCGTTAATTTTACCGCTCAAAAAAGAGCGAAAAGAGAGGAGCGCTGATTTTAGCGCACATAAAAGAGCGAATTGAGAGGAGCGTTAATTTTACCGCTCAAAAAAGAGCGAAAAGAGAGGAGCGCCGATTTTAGCGCACATAAAAGAGCGAATTGAGAGGAGCGTTAATTTTACCGCTCAAAAAAGAGCGAAAAGAGAGGAGCGCTGATTTTAGCGCACATAAAAGAGCGAATTGAGAGGAGCGTTAATTTTACCGCTCAAAAAAGAGCGAAAAGAGAGGAGCGCTGATTTTAGCGCACATAAAAGAGCGAATTGAGATGAGCGTTAATTTTACCGCTCAAAAAAGAGCGAAAAGAGAGGAGCGCTGATTTTAGCGCACATAAAAGAGCGAATTGAGAGGAGCGTTAATTTTACCGCTCAAAAAAGAGCGAAAAGAGAGGAGCGCTGATTTTAGCGCACATAAAAGAGCGAATTGAGAGGAGCGTTAATTTTACCGCTCAAAAAAGAGCGAAAAGAGAGGAGCGCTGATTTTAGCGCACATAAAAGAGCGAATTGAGAGGAGCGTTAATTTTACCGCTCAAAAAAGAGCGAAAAGAGAGGAGCGCCGATTTTAGCGCACATAAAAGAGCGAATTGAGAGGAGCGTTAATTTTACCGCTCAAAAAAGAGCGAAAAGAGAGGAGCGCTGATTTTAGCGCACATAAAAGAGCGAATTGAGAGGAGCGTTAATTTTACCGCTCAAAAAAGAGCGAAAAGAGAGGAGCGCTGATTTTAGCGCACATAAAAGAGCGAATTGAGATGAGCGTTAATTTTACCGCTCAAAAAAGAGCGAAAAGAGAGGAGCGCTGATTTTAGCGCACATAAAAGAGCGAATTGAGAGGAGCGTTAATTTTACCGCTCAAAAAAGAGCGAAAAGAGAGGAGCGCTGATTTTAGCGCACATAAAAGAGCGAATTGAGAGGAGCGTTAATTTTACCGCTCAAAAAAGAGCGAAAAGAGAGGAGCGCTGATTTTAGCGCACATAAAAGAGCGAATTGAGAGGAGCGTTAATTTTACCGCTCAAAAAAGAGCGAAAAGAGAGGAGCGCCGATTTTAGCGCACATAAAAGAGCGAATTGAGAGGAGCGTTAATTTTACCGCTCAAAAAAGAGCGAAAAGAGAGGAGCGCTGATTTTAGCGCACATAAAAGAGCGAATTGAGAGGAGCGTTAATTTTACCGCTCAAAAAAGAGCGAAAAGAGAGGAGCGCTGATTTTAGCGCACATAAAAGAGCGAATTGAGAGGAGCGTTAATTTTACCGCTCAAAAAAGAGCGAAAAGAGAGGAGCGCCGATTTTAGCGCACATAAAAGAGCGAATTGAGAGGAGCGTTAATTTTACCGCTCAAAAAAGAGCGAAAAGAGAGGAGCGCTGATTTTAGCGCACATAAAAGAGCGAATTGAGAGGAGCGTTAATTTTACCGCTCAAAAAAGAGCGAAAAGAGAGGAGCGCTGATTTTAGCGCACATAAAAGAGCGAATTGAGAGGAGCGTTAATTTTACCGCTCAAAAAAGAGCGAAAAGAGAGGAGCGCTGATTTTAGCGCACATAAAAGAGCGAATTGAGAGGAGCGTTAATTTTACCGCTCAAAAAAGAGCGAAAAGAGAGGAGCGCCGATTTTAGCGCACATAAAAGAGCGAATTGAGAGGAGCGTTAATTTTACCGCTCAAAAAAGAGCGAAAAGAGAGGAGTGCTGATTTTAGCGCACATAAAAGAGCGAATTGAGAGGAGCGTTAATTTTACCGCTCAAAAAAGAGCGAAAAGAGAGGAGTGCTGATTTTAGCGCACATAAAAGAGCGAATTGAGAGGAGCGTTAATTTTACCGCTCAAAAAAGAGCGAAAAGAGAGGAGCGCTGATTTTAGCGCACATAAAAGAGCGAATTGAGAGGAGCGTTAATTTTACCGCTCAAAAAAGAGCGAAAAGAGAGGAGCGCCGATTTTAGCGCACATAAAAGAGCGAATTGAGAGGAGCGTTAATTTTACCGCTCAAAAAAGAGCGAAAAGAGAGGAGCGCCGATTTTAGCGCACATAAAAGAGCGAATTGAGAGGAGCGTTAATTTTACCGCTCAAAAAAGAGCGAAAAGAGAGGAGCGCTGATTTTAGCGCACATAAAAGAGCGAAAAAGAGGAGCGCAGATTTTTCCGCTCAAAAAAGAACGAAAAGAGAGGAGCGTTAATTTTACCGCTCAAAAAAGAGCGAAAAGAGAGGAGCGCTTATTTAACCGCTCAAAAATGCGTGAGCGTGAGCTGATAATAGGCTAACGAGTGCGAGCTGAGCGGCTCTTTGACGAAAATGCCCACCACTGATCCGCCGAACGGCCCAATATACGAGCGCCCTCTTTTATTTTACTTCTACAGGCCTCTATTGTAATATGATTGGTACCTCTGCCTCTGTCTCTATAGCTGTGTTTTGAAAATCAAAAGAGCTTAAGGGTTTGTGGAAAATAGAAGCTGATGACTTTTCGGACGTATATCACCAACGAAATAAAACCATCCTTTACTTTGAAATTTAATATGTAGTCTGAAGTATTGACTGGGTCTTTGCGATTGCAAAATTCGTACTTCTTAGCCCAAGGGTTGTATTTCTAAAATTAGTACTGCAGCTTCTAAATACTCTAGAGACGTACCGTAAAATGTTTATTTTTCTATTTTATTCCCGAAGAACATACATCAAAGGTTTGTACGTTGAATTTACCATCATTTGAATTGAAAAAAGACGTACCGTAAAATGTTTATTTTTCTATTTTATTCCCGAAGAACATACATCAAAGGTTTGTACGTTGAATTTACCATCATTTGAATTGAAAAAATATGTACACGAATATAAAATACCTAAAGATAAACGAAAAATTAATGTCCCACTAGGAAACGGGAAGAAAGATTAACGAGTTTTTAAACAGATTGTTATTAAGTGATTTAAAACTTAGTCACGATTTAATCATTTTAATTATTATTTCATTATTTTATTTTAAACTTAATCATTTGAATCAGGATTTAATCATTTGAATCAGGATTTAATCATTTGAATCAGGATTTAATCATTTGAATCCGGATTTAATCATTTGAACCAGGATTTAATCATTGGAATCATGATGTAATAATTGGAATCGGTATCTAATCATTTGAATGAGGAATTAATCATTTGAATGGGGATTTAATCATTTGAATGAGGATTTAATCATTTGAATCAGGATTTAATCATTTGAATGAGGATTTAATCATTTGAATCAGGATTTAATAATTTGAATTAGTATTTAACAATTTAAATCATTATTTAATGATTTGAATCGTGATTTATTCATTTGAATCAGGACTTAACCATATGAATCAGGGTTTAACCACATGAATCAGGATTTAACCATATGAATCAGGGTTTAATCATTTGAATAAGGATATAATCATATGAATCAGGATTTAACCGTATGAATCAGGATTTAACCATATGAATCAGGATTTAATCATCTGAATCAGGATTGAATAATTTGAATCATTATTCAATCGTTTGAATCACAATTTAATCATTTTTATCATCATTTAATATTTTAATCATATTTTAATAGTTTTATTCAGGATTTAATCATTTTAATCAAGATTTAATAATATTAATCATAATTTAATAATTTTAATCACGATTTAATAATTTAGTCAAGATTTAATCGCTTATTAATTATTATGATAAAATTCGAGGGCAGATCACTCCCTTGATTATTAAAACACCCTCATATGATTAAACCATTATTCAATCTGAATAAAATCATATCTGTAGCTTTGTCGGTATGATGATTAAATATGTTAAATAATATTACATTTTTAACTTTGATTATAAGACACTGCATAGCAGAGTGCAGCCAATCACTCCATTGATTATTAGTAAGGTTAAATTATGATTAAATCTGATTAAAATGATATCAGTAGTTTTCGCCGTAAAAAGATGAAATACGACTAATTAATGATTAAATTTTTAAACCTTGACCATAACAGAGTCGAGCAAATAACTCCTTTGATTATTATAGTAAGATTAAATCATTAGTAAATCCCATTAAAATCAAATCTGTAGTTTTGGCTATATAAAGATTAAAAATTAATAAACAATATCAAATTGTTTTAACCTTGATTATTATAACAGAGTCCAGAAAATAACTCTTTTGTTAATAGGGTGATTAAATCTGATTAAAATCAAATGTGTACTAGATTGGTCTTTGTAACGATTAAAAATGATTAAATAATATTTAATTGTTTTAACCTTGATTATTATAACAGAGTCCAGCAAATCACTCTTTTGATTAATAGGGTGATTAAATCTGATTAAAATCAAATATGTACTAGATTGGTCTGCGTAACGATTAAAAATGATTAAATAATATTAAATTGTTTTAACTTTGATTATTATAACAGAGTCCAGCAAATCACTCTTTTCATCATTAGGTCGATTAAATCTGATTAAAATCAAATGTGTACTAGTTTTGGCTGTATAAAGATTAAAAATGAATAAATAATATAAAATTGTTTTAACCTTGATTATTAGAACACTCGGTATGACAGAGTGATCTGTCAAAAGAAGCTATGAAAGATTTAAAAAAAAACGCGAATTCGAAAGTTAAATATGAAAACAATTATGCAAATTTATTCGGCGGCGCTTTCGTGGCTTAAGGAAATGCGATGAATTCAAAACGAATTAAATTCGAAAGAGCTAGAGAGGTAATATTTGAAAAATGGATGTCGAGGATAAGTCAAGTCGAAAAGAAGAACGAAAGTTTAAAAAAGCATTAAGAACAATTTACATATTTCCACCCCCTTGCCACGATCATCCGCCCCCCCCCTTAAGCCCAGCCGATCGTCTTTTGTCAAACGGCGCGCGAATAAAAATGTAAGTTTATCTTATTTAAATTCCCGTCTTTTTTGTGGGACGATATAAAAGACGAAATAATAATAAAAAATAAAATAAGAAGAAAAAAGTCCAAAGTCGAAATTTTGCCGGGAACGATGGAAACGAATTATATTTCCATTAAAATGTAAAACAGATCGTCAGCGACGACTGGTGGGGGAGATCGAAAGTTATCTCTTTTTTTATCCCCATACTAACTTATTTTATACGATTTCTTTTTACTGTAACAATAAATAATAGGCAGTCTAAATGCGAAATGGGATATTTTTCCCGAAGAATAGACTTTGAAAATAGCTTACAACGTAAAGATTTGTCGTAAATTTTAATAGGAATTACTTAATAATAAAATATAGAATTAAATTTCCATGGAAAATTACTAATGGCAGAAGTAAATGGTTGTTTTAGACCAAAAATAGACTTATTGCTCTTGATTCTATTGTTCAAATTTAATACAATTTTATCGGTGTACATGTATATCATGGATAGTAGATTTTAGAGGATCGGTAAAAAGCCTGGTTTTAGCCCCCGCAAACCAATCACACGAAGGGAGTCGTCCAAGGTTATTTGAAAAAAAAAACAAGTATCGCTAAGATTGGACGATACTGTTCGAAAAAAGAAAAAAGATAAACACGAAGTACATTTTTACGTAAGAAGGTATTTTTTCACGTTTTTATAGATTAAATATGATCTACTAAAAATCAGTTGAGAGTTTTTATTGAATTAAAAAAACAAAATAACAATATCAACCGCATTAGATTGCCATTTTGAAATTTTAAGATCACGTGGTACAAACGACCTTGAAAGACTCCATCGGAGCTTTTAATATCAATTACTTTTTAAACATTTCATTCCTATTTTTCTTGAGAAAATTTAATGGTAATTAACGTGCGTATTGGAAATGTAAAGCAACGTTTAAATTAACATGAATTAAATTTAATTATTACTAGTAATTATTTGCTTTAGTCCCATTCGACCGAAATCCCATTCGACCGAAGGCGGTTTTTGAGGTGTCCCATTCGACCGAATTCCGCCGAAACGTGCGGTTTTTATGTGTCCCATTCAACCGAACGCTTTTATGTGTCCCATTCGACCGAACGCTGCTATATAAATTGGCTTTTGGAATGAGCATGTATTATATTTTTATCTTCACCTAGTCAAGAAAAGTAACTGAACCAAAACTGAAATAGTAAACTTAACCAACTCTAACCTAACCTAACCTAACCTAACCTAACCTAAACATGGATCTTCGATAGTACATACCTTATAAATAAAATACCAAATCACCCCGCCAATTGGGCTACATTTTAAAATTCTTTCGGTCGAATGGGATTCGGTCGAATGGGATTTCGGTCGAATGGGAATAAACGAATTATTTTGCGCTGAATTTTCATTGCAACAATAACAGTTTTTGTGCATTTTCTTAAATTCATAGAAATGTAATTTGAATTAACGATATTTTAAGATAACATAATTTAATTTAAATCTGGTTTCAATCAGGCAGCCCTGTTTATTAGCCATTAAAAATATAAAGAAAATAAACTAAATTTTAATAAACACATAATTGGTAATTTAAATCAATGATGTTTAAAAATAATAAAATTTAAATCGCTGACTTCAATAAGACAAATGCACTGAATTTACATACATTAATGGAATTTAAATCAACGAGTCGATTTTTTTATAATAAAATCATTTTATATAAATCATCGACTAAAAATATAAATAAATTGTACCGAATTTCCGTAGATTCGTGTAAATAAAACAAATCAACGATATTTTTATAAATCACATATTTTATTTAAATCGTGAATTAAATATATAAATAAATTAAACTGCATTTTATTAATCGCGAAATAAGGCAAGGGATGAAAAGGGTTTAAAACTAAAAAGGTAACGATAAAGTCGAGGAAACCAATTATCAATAGTTAAGTGTAGAAATAAATGGGATTTCGATGCTAAGGGGAAACGAAGCGGGAATAATTGGGAAGGAACCGGGATTAGAATCTTCACGCGAGTCACAAATCCGTAAACCGTATTTGACCCCGCCTTCCTACGAGCTTTCGCGAGGTACAAGTTCCGGAATGGCAACGAGAGTGAGACATAAAAAGAACGACCTTTTTCCGAAGAAAATGAGACTTCGAAGCCCGAGTCTAAATCACCTAATTTGCATGTGATTTCAACCCTCTATAAACGTCCAGAATCTCGGAAAAGGCTAGACAGAGGACCATTTCCTAAAAGTTGGACCCAAATTCGACGTTCGAGAAATTTATTCGAACGGAAAGAAAATCAACGTAATCGTCCTCATACTCAAGCTATCGTTACGAAAGGGATAGTTTCGCCATTTGCCGTTAGGCGCCGCTATTACCCACATCCGACGGAATAAATGCTCCGAATTGAGGACACGATAAAATAAGGCTACAGTCAAAAGGACTCTGTAGAAGGTTTTTAGTAACGATATAGACTGCGGAATTTAAAGTTTTTTTTGGGACTTCGTTCCTATAGTATAGCTATGCTAAGGGATAAATGACACACTACAGGGCCTATTTTAGTAAGGTAGTTTTGCCGTATTTGGGTAGTTCTAAAATTCAAAACTACCCAAAATTTTCATTCTGCAAGTCATTTTGGGCAGTTTAAAAATTGAGTTTATACAGCGTGTTTAAAAAGGTTATTCAAAAATGTTAAGGAGTTTTAGGGGGTGAGTTGAGAAGTATGCCTGTTTTTTCCCCATTTTCCTACGATGAGTGAAAAGAGCGCCAGAGAGCTTCAAAGTGTGGCCTACTAGCCCCTGGAAGTAGACCGCAACAAGCGTAAAACCAAGCAGCAGGGACTTTAAATACTGTTTAAGTTTACTTTTTCACGCTGGTTACCTCGATTGGTTTACAAAGTCCTTTTTTACCTATCACACGAACCCAAACCTTAATGTTCGCGTTTCCCTGCTGCTGGGTTTAGCGCTTGTTGCAGCCTACTTCCAGGGGAGTGAAAAACCTTTATTTCCCGAAAAATATCACTTGTTTTTGGTTAGTTTTACTCTATTCCACTAGATGGCGCAGGGTCAGGCCAACCACGGGGGCAGTGCCCCCCCGCTTCATTTTAACAGCGAGGGCGCTGCCCCCGCTACTTTTTCCCAGGGCAGGGTTTCCGTAGAGTTATATTTCACACAGTATACTGCCATGGACGGACTCTTACAAAACACAAGGGTGCGCATGTATAGTCAACCTGTTACGTTGACTAAACATGCGACACCCTTGTCTTTTGGTTTCTGTATCTCGCCATTTTTAGAACCCAGCCTATTTAACAAAGTATGTGCTAATAATATGGTTTGGCCCCCGCTCACGCCCCTACGGCTGTGCGATTAGTGGTTTTAGGCAATCAAGTCGGTTATCGAGTACCAATTTTTTCCATCGAGTATTTGAGTCGAGTAATAATGAAGTCGAGTCGGGTAATCGAGTACTTGATTAAGGGTAAACTTTCTCTTATTCGAGTCGAGTAACTAAAAAAAACCTATTACTTGATTAGAAGCTGGTTTTATTCGAAAATTATGAAATTATATTTAAAAGGAGTATCAAGTAACTTTCAATACTAAGAAAATATTCCTTAATTTAAATGAGCCACAGTTTCCACAACTTTGTAGGTACCGTTTATTGCCCCCCAAAAAGTAGTAAAAACCCTCTGTGAACTTTGAAGCAACGAGGATAGAAAAAACAAATACTCGAAGAGTTTAGAGAGCAGCTTATTCCAGTAATCGGGTACCCGATTATGCAATTTTTTGGTACTCGGTAATCGACGAGTATTCTCCAATTACTTATTCGAGGCCAAGTTCGAGTACTCGACCTCAAAAAAGGCCGCGTACACTGCAAAAAAAAAGGTTCACTAGTAAATCACTAAAAGCACGCTAAAAGTGCGCAACAAAATCGGATCACTATACACCAAGAGATCACATTTGGAACATAGTACTTCGTGTGTGTGTAGCTAGTGTACTATAGTTATCTACAAGCGTGAATAATACGTTCTTTAAGCAATTCAAAAGTGTGTACAGGTGGATCACTAAAAGATCACCAGCGCAACAAAATTGGCTCACTTGCTCACTTAAAGCACACTTAGGAAACACATAAGAGAACACTACTGTTTAAGTGTTTTTTGGTGTGTTTTTAGTGTTCCTGAGTGATCTTGTAGTGTTTTTTGGCATTCTGAAAGTGTTTCAAAAACAGTTCAAAATAGAGCACTAAAAGATCACCTGCGCAACAAAATTGGCTCACTTGTTCAATTAAAGAACACACCGGAAACACAGTAGAACACTTAAACAGTAGTGTTCCCTTATTTCTTTAAGTGAACAGGTGAGCCAATTTTGTTGCGCAGGTGATCATTTAGTGCTCTAATATTGAACGGCATTATTTTTGTTTGCAATTTATTAACGTGAATGATATAAGTATCTTTTTCTGCTACTACAGATATATCTAAAAAATAGTTTAGACCCCGTGCGTTAAAAATCTTGGTTTTACCGATATGGGTAGGAAATAAATATGTAAGGCAATAGGCCCCTGGCGTAGATTAGATATCTGGCAGCATTAAAGCTATCCGCAATGAGGAAAAATACCACATTTTCGTCTGCTTTATTAAGTTTACACTATAGTCCTTGGATAAATTAAAAGTTAAGCAGACGATTTTGAATTTACTTGTATCTTCTCTTTTCATGCACGGGGCCTATAGACGCCGTGCGTAGAAAAACAGGAATAAGAGACGGCGCCTACTGTCCGTGTTTGCTTAGCTTCTGCTAAGTGGGATCACCGTGTATCAAACGTCTGTTAAGCCCCCTGTTCTCGTAGCTTTGACTTCATTACGTATTTGTATCCTCTACATGTCGTGGATGGCCGCCGAAAGGGGGCATAACGAAAGTTTTCAGTAGCTAATGGGGATAAAACAAAAGTATGAAATTTCAATTCGCTACCGAAATGAGACTAGGTGGCGCAGCGACACTCAAGCTTTAGCGTCTGCTAAGAGGAGATATATAAACTATTAGATGTTACGCATAGTGTACCAATTTGCATTATTTAAATTTAAAGTGTTCGAAAAGAGATTATGTGGTGTAGCAAATTTTACAACGTGGTGTTCTCAAAGTGAAAATTTAGTGTACCAAACCATTGCTACTAGTGTTCTAAATGTGTTATACGTTCTTTAAGTGCACCCTGATCACTTTAAGATCACGGATAGGTGAAACGAGATCACTTAGAAGCGATATTTTCAAAAGAGAGAACACTCAGAGATCGTGAAAGCACACATGGGATCACTTTGTAGAACATATACAGATCACATGTATGTGCTACCAATGTGTACAATAGCGATCTTAAGGTGAATGATTTATTTGCAGTGTACTAACGCTAAAAATCATCACAATATAGTGATTTTCCCTAAATAGAAATGAATAACATGGGAATCTGACCAATTTTAAGTAAAAATTTTGATTAATTTCGAACTTTTTCATTATATTTTTATTTATATTTTCTATTTTAAGCATTTTCAAAAATTTAAATTGTTTAAATTAGTCAGATTTCCGTGTTATTTTCAATAGGAAAATTTCCATTTTGTGTTGTCAAAAACATTTTTGGTTGCCATGGCAAAACGGTTGACCATCGAATAAATTCCAAACCCCCGAGTTTGAACTAAATCGGTGCGTTACACCTCGGGTTTTCAATTTCAGTCTCGAAGTATTTCGTTAACTTTTTTTCCCTCTTTTTATTATGGACTTTTCTAAGTTTTCGCGTAATTTAAAGTGAAACAAAATGGTATAAAGCTTCGTGCGTAGTTTAAACTTTGGTCAGAAGCATCGCCGCCTGCCGACTGAGATTTAAATCGAATGTGCTCATTCAAAATTATCTCTGTATAAAAGCTAGGCTAGGCTAGGCCTAAGTCATCAAGCGACTTTTGAAGCCATAAATATAGGTGGCCGGGTTACAATGCGTAGGAGGGTGGTGGCAAGCCCTTCACGCCACGCGAACCAACAGCTCCCTAAACTAACTATTAACATTAACCTCAACAAGTTATTATGGAAGGGGAAACCCCTTAAACCAGTGGGGAGAAAACTTGCAAACTCAACGCGGAAGGAGTGGTTCCGAGTTTTCACCCTGTGCCACAAGCTGGGATCGAACCCGGCTCCTCTTGCTTTGGCAGTATAAAGATAAACCATAGACAAACCAGTTATATGTCCAGTCACAGCAACACAAACTCTATAATCGGCTATGAATTATCTTTTATTTAAAGGCTATTACTGTTTGATTTGTTACACTGTTTTTCTCTTACTAAAATATTTGTAAATAGTCTGCTGTATAAATTTGTCTGCTGCTTCGAATTGGGTTGATTAATGCAACAAAATAATACTTTGACGAATTATTCGTTATAGCATTTAGGTTACGCTTTGACGTCATCTTGGAAAATATATTTAATAATAATAATTAATTTATAATAATTATTTCCGCCTATATTGACAATTACAACTGAACTAGACCAAAATGTAGCCGAATCAACCCAAATATTTAAACCCAAATAATTTTAGATAAAGGACTCGCGACAAATGAAATATATTAAAATCTACGACGTAGGGTCATCGAATTAGAAAAGTTATATTTCTAAGTCAATTATCAGTATAAACTATAGAATAATAGTACAAAGAATCATATAAATACCTTTAATATTAATATGAACATTAGCACGGTGTTTGAACACTAAATTTCATTGAAATATTTTGCGATTTTATAAAAAAAAAACAGAATTAAGTTTTAAATTGGTACTTTAAACATTACAGGAAGGTAAGGGACTTAGATAAATTTATTGTGAACATTTATTTTGTTATACACAATTTTATTAAAAACGTACAACGTAGAATTCATGCCTGTTATGACGACTAGCACTCGGCCACCGGAAAACATATGGCATAAAGATCCATTGTCGAACTATTAATTAGGAAATCACTCGGAATACAAGAAACTGTAGCATACTGAGGAATTTAGAGATGGCGGTAGTGTACTTACCAAATTTCGTCTGCTAGGACTGGAATTTGCAGGTGGGTCGGACATCCAAAGAAATCTCGTACACTTTCCAAGAAATCCGAAATACAGCCTTGATTTCTTCAAAATCCGGAGATTTTTCTAAATCTCAAAATCCGGGACGAAATCCAGAAATCCGACGGTAAATCGAGAAATTGCAAAATCGCCAAATCCTACGAAAAATCTTGAAATCCATCTCGAAATCCCGAAAACCGATGTGAAATCTTGAAATCAATCGAGAAACCGGGAAATCCGACGGGAAATCTCTAAATCCAGCGAGAAATCCCGAAATTCGACATTAAATCTTGAAATCCTGCGAGAAATCCCGAAATTCGACGTGAACCCTTGAAATCCAGCGAGAAATCCCGAAATCCAACGTGAAATCTTGAAATCCAGCGAGAAATCCCGAAATCCAACGTGAAATCTTGAAATCCAGCGAGAAATCCCGAAATCCAACGTGAAATCTTGAAATCCAGCGAGAAATCCCGAAATCCAACGTGAAATCTTGAAATCCAGCGAGAAATCCCGAAATTTGACGTGAAATCTTGAAATCCAACAAGAAATCTTGAGATCTAGCGTGAAATCCCGAAATCCAACGTGAAATCTTGAAATCCAGCGAGAAATCCCGAAATCCAACGTGAAATCTTGAAATCCAGCGAGAAATCCCGAAATTTGACGTGAAATCTTGAAATCCAACAAGAAATCTTGAAATCCAGCGAGAAATCCCGAAATCCAACGTGAAATCTTGAAATCCAGCGAGAAATCCCGAAATCCAACGTGAAATCTTGAAATCCAGCGAGAAATCCCGAAATCCAACGTGAAATCTTGAAATCCAGCGAGAAATCCCGAAATTTGACGTGAAATCTTGAAATCCAACAAGAAATCTTGAGATCTAGCGTGAAATCCCGAAATCCAACGTGAAATCTTGAAATCCAGCGAGAAATCCCGAAATTTGACGTGAAATCTTGAAATCCAGCGAGAAATCCCGAAATTTGACGTGAAATCTTGAAATCCAACAAGAAATCTTGAGATCTAGTGTGAAATCCCGAAATCCAACGTGAAATCTTGAAATCCAGCGAGAAATCCCGAAATCCAACGTGAAATCTTGAAATCCAGCGAGAAATCCCGAAATTTGACGTGAAATCTTGAAATCCAACAAGAAATCTTGAAATCCAGCGAGAAATCCCGAAATCCAACGTGAAATCTTGAAATCCAGCGAGAAATCCCGAAATCCAACGTGAAATCTTGAAATCCAGCGAGAAATCCCGAAATCCAACGTGAAATCTTGAAATCCAGCGAGAAATCCCGAAATCCAACGTGAAATCTTGAAATCCAGCGAGAAATCTTGAAATCCAGCGAGAAATCCCGAAATTTGACGTGAAATCTTGAAATCCAGCGAGAAATCCCGAAATTTGACGTGAAATCTTGAAATCCAACAAGAAATCTTGAAATCCAGCGAGAAATCCCGAAATCCAACGTGAAATCTTGAAATCCAGCGAGAAATCCCGAAATCCAACGTGAAATCTTGAAATCCAGCGAGAAATCCCGAAATCCAACGTGAAATCTTGAAATCCAGCGAGAAATCCCGAAATTTGACGTGAAATCTTGAAATCCAACAAGAAATCTTGAAATCCAGCGAGAAATCCCGAAATCCAACGTGAAATCTTGAAATCCAGCGAGAAATCCCGAAATCCAACGTGAAATCTTGAAATCCAGCGAGAAATCCCGAAATCCAACGTGAAATCTTGAAATCCAGCGAGAAATCCCGAAATCCAACGTGAAATCTTGAAATCCAGCGAGAAATCCCGAAATCCAACGTGAAATCTTGAAATCCAGCGAGAAATCCCGAAATCCAACGTGAAATCTTGAAATCCAGCGAGAAATCCCGAAATCCAACGTGAAATCTTGAAATCCAGCGAGAAATCCCGAAATCCAACGTGAAATCTTGAAATCCAGCGAGAAATCCCGAAATCCAACGTGAAATCTTGAAATCCAGCGAGAAATCCCGAAATCCAACGTGAAATCTTGAAATCCAGCGAGAAATCCCGAAATCCAACGTGAAATCTTGAAATCCAGCGAGAAATCCCGAAATCCAACGTGAAATCTTGAAATCCAGCGAGAAATCCCGAAATCCAACGTGAAATCTTGAAATCCAGCGAGAAATCCCGAAATCCAACGTGAAATCTTGAAATCCAGCGAGAAATCCCGAAATCCAACGTGAAATCTTGAAATCCAGCGAGAAATCCCGAAATTTGACGTGAAATCTTGAAATCCAGCGAGAAATCCCGAAATCCAACGTGAAATCTTGAAATCCAGCGAGAAATCCCGAAATCCAACGTGAAATCTTGAAATCCAGCGAGAAATCCCGAAATCCAACGTGAAATCTTGAAATCCAGCGAGAAATCCCGAAATCCAACGTGAAATCTTGAAATCCAGCGAGAAATCCCGAAATCCAACGTGAAATCTTGAAATCCAGCGAGAAATCCCGAAATCCAACGTGAAATCTTGAAATCCAGCGAGAAATCCCGAAATCCAACGTGAAATCTTGAAATCCAGCGAGAAATCCCGAAATTTGACGTGAAATCTTGAAATCCAACAAGAAATCTTGAGATCTAGCGTGAAATCCCGTACACATTTCTTATGAATGTCCGACCCCTCGGAATTTGCAGTATATTGAGTCTCTAGCGTATAATTAGCAGGCTAAGCAATGGGATCGGCTTATTAGTTCTTGATATTATCAGATAGAAATCAAATAGAATTCCATCAAAGTTGCGAGTACAAAACTATGTTTGCAGGTGAAAATATACGCACAACTTTCAAATTCCACCTAGAGAAAAAGGCGTAACAAGCTTTTTCAAGATTCATTGGCTGACTGCTGTCGCTAAGAAAATGTAGCACCCCCCCCCGGGCCGTGTTAAGGCATGTGCCAAGTGTGCCATACAATGTTTCTTTCTCATTTATGTTTATAACCACATTGCCAATAATAGAGTCAAAATGTAAGGTCTGAATTTTCCTAGGGGCCCCAAATTCTACTTTGTACTGGGCCCTCAATCGTGTAATCTGGCCCTGATACACACTGGGAAAGGGATGGAAATGAACTTCTATTCGAGACAAGGCTTAGTGTCGACTAGGAGCCGTCGAGCCGAATCTAGTTTAGCAAGTCGCGAGCGAAATTTCCGCTGCATAGCAGACACGTTTCTATGAGAACAGGAATCCATACCTCTACTTGGAATGCATATCGTGGCGTATCGCGTATAGTAAGATCACTCTGACGGCTTTGGCCCCGCCTACGAGATAAAAAATCCCCTCTCACGTAGTTGTTTGTTAAGTTAACATAGTGACGTCAAAAAAAACCGTAGAGGTATGGATTCCTTATGCGAATTATACTTAGTATCAAAAGTGACATAATTAACGAAAGTGTGACAATCCCTGTATGCTAAAGGTTTAATGAATGCTCGACTCGAGATCGACCACATAAAAGATTATTTATGGTCGCCTTTCTGGATATTTTTTTAGTCTATGGTATTATATCGTAGGTAGATTAACTTTGACCAGTGCTTCTTAGTCGAGGGGCTGATCACTCCGCGTAATCGGTGTACAGAGCCGTACCTTTGACTGTACTAATGGGATTACGCAGTGCTAATCTAAGCGTAATCCGGTGTACAGACTTTCTAAGAGTGGTTAGCCCCTCGTTCTTAGTTCCTCCGTTCCTCACTGCGAGGCGTTATTTGTTAGTTTTAACTTCCTTCCCTTCCCAAGGCCAAGCACGTAGATATAGAAAGTCTAAGGGGGGGACGGGTTATAACACAACCAGATGAAATCGCGAGCACAGCGAGCGCGAAATTTTTCGTTAGCAATAACGCATATTTAAAGTACTGGCTAGACGAGTGACAATGACATTTCCGCACGTGTATCAAACGACGTTTTTTAATACATTTGCGAGAAAATGATAATAAAACAAAGAACAAAATTGATATTGTTTTGCAAAACTTAATTTCGCAAGAAAGGAATCGAGTCCTAAGGGGGGGTTTGAACCCCCTAAACCCCCCCCCCCTTATATACGTCCTTGCCCAAGGCATACTTTTCCTTCTCCCCTCCCAACTTGAATTTCGCTCGTAACATTCATTAAGAAATAGGTCCGATTGACACACTTTTGGGAATTATGTCACTTTTGATAGTATCTAGTTTCCTGACGAAAATCATTCTTTGTGTTAGAAACAAATGTGAAACGCAATTACAAAATATAACCGCAAATCCAAGACAAAAACAATCGAAAAAAGGATCAATTTTAAGCTTTGGAATTATTTTTTTTGGAAAATATATCAGAACATTTTCTTTTGGAAAACGAATGGTTTCCGTAACATTTGACATTGTCACAGAAAGCTATTTTGGTAAGAATTTCCAGCCGCTCCCGACGATACATTTTAGCTCTTGGCGCACCCCAAAAACAACCTTGCACGCTCGACTTCTCCGTCTGCCATATCCCCCCCTTTTCGGGGGTATATGGCAGAATAGGGGGGGGGGGGACGCCACCAAAATTCGGTATAAATTGTTTTCATCCAGTTGGCCGATCTTTTTTTTCCCGGCTTTCCTCGGAGAACCTTAATGATGATTTCATCCGCTTAATTGGCTTTCGGTCCGTTTAAGCAGGCGGCCATGGTTTAAGTCTCAACCCTTTCCTTTTTAATGTACGGGAAATAATCGCTGTAGAGCAAAGGCCTAACGACACATTATTTTGAATAGGGAGCGCCCGCCTGTTTCTGTTATCCCCCCCCCCTTCCGCTAAATAGAGGCGTGTGCAATTTCGCGCGCTTTCCGCAACCAATTGGAGAGGTTCTCTCGAAACACCTCATGCGGAAGAACGGAGTTAAGAGTTCCATTCGGATTTTCGGAATTCTTAGGCCTTGCCGAATATACAACGATTTCCCGTAAAAGCGGCGTTGCCAGACGTACGATAATTATCGTATACGCCGATAGAGAGATAATTTTAACGGAGTACTAGCAAAAGTAGCGCAAGACCCAAAAGTGTGTCAGAATGGTATAGTAGTTAATGAGTTTGTCGCAAACAGTGGTGTAGTCGGGCCAGGGTGGGGCAGGGCGTCACCCTGCCTTGGTTTTTCCGTTTTGCCAGGGCGGGCCCTGCCTCTTTTTTTCAACTTGCCAGGGCGCGCCTTGCTTCTATTTCGTATATCCTTTTTCTGGAATAAAGGGTGTGTGAATTTATGATAAATTTTGCCCGCAGAAAAATACCATAACAATTTCAAATCGTTACCTAGGTACGGCCAGCTTCGATCACGCTAAAAAACGAAGTTGGACGTACATTTACAGCGGCCGGTACAGCCAACTTCGATTTCGCGCGTAATCGAAGTTGGCTGTACCCAGGTAGCGCTCCGGGTCTTTTTATTTTAGGACTACACCACTACTAGCCAGACTTGTAAATAGCGGCAGTCCACGCGTCAAAAACCCCTGCAAAAAATCACGGGACTCCTAAAAAAATGTCTTTAGAAGGGGGTAAAGAGTCCACGGGACTCCCTGAAATTATATCGTTAGCTGTGTAAAAAGAGGAAAAATTTCGAGATTTAAATAAAATGTAGAATTATTTTTCTCTTTGAGATATCTGTATAGTGCATACTGACCGCCACTATTTAAGCTCTCCGAATATTAGTCGGACTCTCCACGGAGCTAGAGCTCCCCTGGGGCCCTGACCCCTATCTGTGAGGCCTATACACTCTTTTTTTGGGAATTTTTCTGGGCGCGTTCATGTTGAGTTTACCCCCCTTAACCCCCATTCTCCATATCCTGGGACCAAAGACCCAAGCCTAGACCCCCCCACCGGTGGCTCGAGGTAATGGCCGACTAGTGGGCGGCCAAAAAGAGGGGTTGCAAAGACCGCAAAAAAAAGTGTATAGAAATTGACAATGACCAATGAAAAATTTGGAAAACTTAGGCCTACCACGGAAAAACCTCTTTTAACTTAAACAGGTGTGGACCGTGCCATTGAATACCAAAATTTAGTTTTATTAAAATTAATAAAGGTAGAAAAAAAATTAAGTCCGATGGATTTGAAATGAAGACTTTAATAGTTAAATTAGTTGTGAAAATATTTACGAGCATTTTAATTTACCCGATCACTGACTGTCTCGTTTATAATTACAATAAAATTTTATAGGCTTAGCCTGGTTCGGTGACATTTATTTTCGAATATAAAATGGAGAAATAAAGAGAGATTAACGAACATATAAATTTAAACGAGGGGGGCGAAAAAAGGGGGAAGAGTCCTGGACTCGTCGAAAAAATGGATCGGCGGAGGGGTCCGGGTCCAGTGGACTCTCTTAAAAATATACACTATTTACAAGTCTGCTACTAGCCAAGTAAAAAAGGGAAACGAAGGCGGGTCGGAAAATACGTCATCAAAATCGAGGTACTCCAGCGCCGCCGAGTGAGGCGTTTTAGAACGTATGTCTACGGGCGAGTAAATCGAAGAGAGAAAGATCCACGGGTCGAAAGCTCACCTGTTAATTATTTAATTATTTTATTGTAGACTAAATATAAAGTTGCTAGTACTATTCCAAATAGTAGGTTATGTAGTCTATAGTGTGACTAGGTCTCACTAGAAATTTTAATAGGCGCGAAGGCACAGTTGACACACTTTTGGGTCTTATGCTACTTTTGGTACTAGTCTATTCTCGATAATTCAGCCAGATCGTACGATAATGTACGATAATTTTAGAATTGGGCAAAAAATGGTTAAAGCTGTAACTTTGATTATTAGTTTTTTTAGTTTTAATCCAAATGGGTCGAAGTTGATTTAAGTGTAATTAAATAAATATAACTTCGACCAAAGTTTAACGTCAATGTTTCGATCAAATTAAAATTTATCGCCAATTTACCGCCAATAAGATAATGGTTTTTCTGCAATCGATAATTCACTTTGCATGATAATTTCCTTTTCAGGACCAGGCAACGCTGCGCATTCGAGTATTATGGTTGGCCAAGGCCTAGTTACGTGGCTTAATTTCGTAAGAAGAAAATATTTACTCGATGTACAGGGATTGGATGATATGGTTTAAAGGCTGGAGGTACTGAGGTAGTACTGCCCCCCTAAAACGAATGAGAAATGTTCCGAACTAATTGCTTAATTTAATTGGCCCTAGTTTTTCTTTGAAATTAGCCCGGGGGGATTGTTTCAAAGGGGTGTCAGGGGGCTTGTAGGATTGATGGCCTCATATTACTATACCATTAAATCATTTCTAACTGTTCTTTTTTTCCTTCTCTAGATGTTCTTTATACCATCATCAATTTTGGTTCTAATTTTTCCGGTGATAATGGCCCCAAAAAGTTGCTATTAATAAGAAGTCTTTTTCTACTGAAATAAATGGGTTTTCACGTGTAATCTTTGGCCTTTTTATTGTGTATTTTAACTGAAATTTACTGTACTAATACCAAAATAAAGGTCACGTAAAGGAAATTAAGATTTCTTTGCGAGTTGACTAATAATAGGGTATTTCTAAGATCAATACCTTCTGAAATCTAGGAGCAACAAACACAGCACCCACACAAGGAGAACGCAACCCGTCAAAAGTCGTGCATTTTCTTGTGTACAGTTTTCATTGGTTAGAGGCTTTAGCGCCTGCTGCCGTCGGAAGGGGAAAATTCGGAAATTGTCTTCCCCCTTGCCTTAAAACGTTCAGCGTAAAGGCTCGTCCAATGAAATTTGTACACAATACTGCGTTAGCGTGTTTAAAGGCTAGCTGCGTTTTCCTTGTGTTTGTTGCTCCTAGGTGTCAAGAGCTTAAGCTTTCTAGTATACTTTATTGGCACGCGCGTTTCGCACTTGGACTTCAAATTCCAAAATCTTTATCGACTCCTCCAGCACGTGCTCTCTATCTTCAATCACTATAGCTAGTGACGTAGAAAAAATATGTACACGTGACCTCCCGTATTTTATTGAAAGACCTATTGAAAAAAATCTAATATTCCCTGTACTATAGAATATGTTACCATGGAAACACAATATCGTGATCCCCAGACACAAACTTACTACAGCTCGTCCATATCTAAAATACCCTATTTCAATTTGGGACCGATATTACAGAGATTGAGTCTGCGTTGGAAAACTTATGGATAGAACGCGTAGAAGTGTAGTTTGTAGATGATGATTTTATTATTATTGTTAGAGGAAGGCCAAAAATAGTCTGTAATTTGAAGCAAATACATTGTTAAAGGGGAACGGCCAAGCTTTTCCAAATATGGCCTTATTTCCGTATCAAAAGATTAACAAGACGTTCAATATACTAACACGTAAGTAGAGGGACAATGGGAGTCCTGGAACACGGGGTGGAGGTGGAGTGAGGTGGAGTGAGGTGGAATAGAGGTGGAGTGAGGTGGGATTGGGGTGTATGTTAAAACCCGTAGAAAAGCAACATATGTTATTTTGTGGTAGTTTTTTCGATAGATAAGATAAGATATTGATAAGGTTCGGCTTGTTTCTCTTTATCTCGCGTTCCGAGCACCAACGCGTTTTCCGCACGCGAGCGCGTTTTCCGCGATATTTTCCGCACGCGAACACGTTTTCCGTGATATTTTCAGCATATGAGCGCGTTTTCCGCATACGGTGGGTGTAAAACATTATACATTTGTCTCCGGCTTGTTTATTAAGTAGTGGTGGGTGTTGTATGTTAAAACTTTAAGATTTTAGTAATAGTAGGTGGAATAGGTTGCGAATGTATTGGAATTTTTGTTGTATCGTGTATAAACGCACGTGTCCAAGATCAGGTTGACTCAAGTGGAATATCTTAAGTTGAGATTAAAAACCTTATAAACAATATCGGAATATTTACCCTAAAAAATGAGGTGGAGATGTGTGTAAATTCAGTATATCTTAAAGAGACGATGCTGATGAGAACTATTTATCATAAGTTATTGGAAAACGTCATCACATTTATTTATGACCACCCTATGTTTGGTATATTTTCGCTTAAATCTCCGAAAGCTGAACAATGTAAGTAAATCAACGCTCTATATCTATAATTGTTATAAGTTATTAATAACTGGTATCCTTTATTTTAGGGCTGACCTCAAAACGTTTCCAGTATCCAGGGCCGGCGGATAATGTGGGTATGGTGGGTAGAAGTACCCACCCGGGAAATTCCGGTTGGGTATTTTACCCACCCGGAATTGATGTCATCAAAGTCGGTACTATGGGGATAGAGCCACCGCCATTGTCACAGAATAGCTAGGTTTCCACAATTTTCCAGGGACTACGTATTTTTCCTATCCCCTCCTTGATTAAGTTAATTCATTCAGTATAAAAACTGCAGAAGTAAATTTGTAAAATAGGTGATTAAATATTAGTTTTTAATTCTAATGAGACAAGCGTGAATAGTAAAATGCAGTCTTCCCAAAAGGGCAAATCACAACTTAAGCATAGACCTTTGACAAGTCTTTTCATTTCCTTCGCGTCCATCCCCTTTCTATTTCTGAAAATACGGTAAAGACTGACTTCTATCGGGAAGTGATGCAGAAGTTAAATACAACACTATCTTTATCTCATGCTTTAAATATCGGTGCTGTTGAAAACTATGCACGCGGCACTGCCCCGATTGAAATAGATTAAATCAAAATCAAAATTTAAAAATACTTAAAATGACAAAAGCATAATTTTCATAAGTGTATTTAAACGTTAATGTTTGTCGTCATTAGTCTCTTTGTATCAAACATTTATATAAAATAGTTATTAGCTACCTCCCGTTGTGAAGTAGGAATTTTAAGTGCATATGCATACACTATAAATTTTAGAAGGTAAACGATACTAAATGTATATTACATATATGATATTGAGTTGATTATTTGGTTAGTAGTGGGCTCTAATGTAAGTGTTCAAAAAATAAATAACTGATTCTCCCTAAACTGCTTATTTGACACCAAAGCCATAAAGTCTCCATTTATTTTTTAAATAATTGTAATTTAAATAATCGGTGCCTAATTTTAAGGAACGAAGTCTTCTACCACAAATTGGGGTAGTAAAAGTACCCACAGTTGTCAGTACTACGTTTTATAACGTTGTCTCTACCTTTCTATATAATTGAGTTTAAATATTAGTACTCAGATCCTTCAAACACCGTTACACGTAGCCATATGAATTTTAATAGCTACATGAAATCACGCGTCAAAATAATAATTGTTGAATCAGTTCATTTCCGAAAATGCAAAGCGCAGTACAGTTTTTGCATTGCGCAATTAATACTATGTAATAATAAATTTGAATAATACTAAATTTTTTTAGTTTTTACCTCTATCAATTTCTCTTAATTAGTATTATATAGGCCTATCTTTTTATGTAGGATAACCCAATAAATCCGCCCCCCCCCCTTCTTCTGACTACCCACCCGAGATTAACACGATCCGCCGGCCCTGCCAGTATCTCGAGCTAAAGGTGTTACTATCACGGTGGAATGTGAAATAAGACTAGGAGTGTTGGATGGCGGAACTCTAACCGACTAATCAAATCATTCACAATAACGGTATGGAAACTCCCACCGAAGATTCAGAAAATTTAGAAAAATCTTGTTAATTGCTTGAAAATATGTGAATAAATTTTATTTTTCCTATAAAATCCATTGTTATTGTTTTAAACATACAGTAAGAGTGACTTCAGATATTTGCATTAATAAATAAATAAATGATTGTGTTTTATGGTGGTATATTTTTATATACAAAATAAAAATAAGGTTTTGTATGGTTTTTGTTTTTCAAGTATAGTAACCACCTGTTACTTGATCACGCACAAGCAACATTGCTTATGTGGTCGAAGGTGGTGCCTTGGGTATTAGCTCTATTTAAAAAAAAAATTGCTTTAAAGAAATTATTTTATTGAATACTTTTTATACATAAACTCTTTAATCATTTTATCGTTTACATTTTTATCTTTCTTAAACCTAGACACAATATTATACATTTCTATTCCTTTACACCTGTTTATAGCAAAATAGATACAGAATGCTCCACATGTATTACTAGAACTACTCTGTAATTGGTTAGAATTAAAAGTAACAGTTTTACTGTTTCGTTCATTAAATTTAAAATAATCTGGTGGGTTTCCAAAGGAATCCATGAATTCACTATTTTTATGTTTAGAAAAATATATTAGAACCCAGTGTTCTCCAGGTCCGGCACTCGTATCGGTATTTACAATAAATAGAGAAGGGAATATTTTTACATATTTAGGTAGCTTATCAGCCGGGAACACGCCTTGGAATATACTTTTAGTACTTTTAGTTATCTGCAGCGAATCCATTAATTACTGTAATCGATTTTTATCAATTTCAATCAAATTTTGAAACTCGGCGTAAATTAGAATGGAAATCGTCTCCGGTAACGGTTTTGCAAATTTTAATTCTAATCTCAGGTTACTGTTCTTCACAAGATGCAAGTGATTGGCGTTGTTGTTAAGATCGGAGGTTAAATTGTACGCAAATAAACAATTTCCGTTGGGATAATCTTCCCGACTTATCTGATTCCCTTCATCTACGTTCCACTGATTAGTTTGAATGAAAAGATTCCAATACGCTTGAATATATTGATTTTCCTCAAAGTTTAGGGATAACGCCTTATGAGGGACGCTGCTACCGTCAATGTACAATCCAATGCTTGATAAATCGAAATGTTGAAAGTTGTACGGTGATTTTTTCAAATCTCCTAAAAACACTTTTTGTTCCACAAACCCGATAACAACTTTTTTAGGTGCTTGTCCGGTAAATAAATGATCTTGCACACTAGTTATAAGACCAGCGGGTATAGAAAATAAGGTGCACTCCGAACGAGTTACAGGATATTTAGCGGTTCCATATTGTAGCGCCTTGGCTTGAGCGAGCGATAGTTCCGGTATCACTTTAACTTTCCTCAGATAAAGGGAAGCTGATAAAATCTTCACTCTACATTTTACGTCGGAGTGAACGCAAAAAGCTGTTCTATTTTTATCGAATTTAAATTTCAAATCAACCATATTTAATAAAAAACGTGGTTGTTGACATAAATCAGTATGGACTACGCCTAACAAGTCAATCACCCCTTTTTGCGCTAAACTCGCCCGTTTAGAGAAACCATCGTTATCGAAAAATGAATCGAACTTTCCAAGCGTATCCCGATAGAAAAGTGAACTTGTTAAGTAACTTTTTTTCGCCGAATCTCCGAACGTTAATAGAGTTTGTATCATACTTTTATAAGCGTAATTTCGACTGGAAGGTGTTACTGATCTTTCATTGAGAAATAAATTAACGTCGCTAAAAAGCGAATGAAGAAACAAGTTTTCGGGGGCGATATTATCAGCTGGAGTTCCCGCTGCACCAACCGCAACACCTGGAACAGCAGGCTGTGGTAGTTCACCATTATCTTTAGTTACCTTAACTCGAACGTGCAACAAAGTTTGTGAAAGGTCTATATACGTTTCAGAGTTACCGTTGATAGAAAATGTAATTGAGGCGTTATCAACTACATTTGATATTGGATTATACTCAACCCATTCACCACTAATAATCGAAGATTGTGTCATAGGTACTTGAATAAAATCTAGCTCGGAATTTATACACTCAACTGAGTGCGGGTGTAAAAGGGACATTATGAGAATATATCGGAACGTTTAGGGAACCGTCCTTTCACTATCCTGCCTGCTGTTGAAATGCCACTTTTCGGCTGAATTCGTTTCCTTTTATTTCCGGAACCTGTCATTCTTTTAATATGATCCGTAGCTGAAGATGTTAATCTCATGGCTTCATCAGCTGCTGAAGCTAGAGTTTCCTTTCCGGCGTTAATAGAATGCGATTTAAGCGCTGTTTTAATTGGGACTTCGCTAACAACATCGGTAGCTACTTTCGCTCCGGTACTTAAAGTTTTTTTCCTAAGTAAGAAGCGCCTTTCTTCAGTAAAGGTATCGCGAATCTAAACGCTGAAGATAATATATTTCCTAGTCCATGTCCTCTTTGCACGGCTAAACCTCTATATACAGGTATTCCACCGAAACCAACCTGGTTTAAATAGTAACTTTCATAATCAGTTCTTGAAGGTGAATATTCAGACCTCATGATGTTAACTGTTCGCTCTCTTAAGCTAGAATGAGGGTGTGTCCTAAATGATTAAAGGTTTATAGTGAAGTCCACATTTTACGGGGTTTAAAATGTAATACAACGTGAGCTTTTCCACTATGAAACTGTATTGGCTCACCTAAATCATCTGTTATATTAATCTCTATAGTCTTAATATTATTACACACGACTGGTAGGTAATGAGGTTGTGAAAATATTTTTGTAGCCGTTTTCCCGTTAGACTCAGCTTTCCCTTCGAGGCTTATGATTCTTAATAGAGGTGCTAAACTATCTCCGACAACGCTATTTTCAACCAGATCAGAATAAACGAATAAGGAATGTAACCCAGCGTCCATATCAACTGGGTAGGGGGTTATCATTGAATTTAAAATGGTGAAATCATTATCTCTTCTATCCTTAAAACCTAGTAAAATCGATAGATTGGGACCAATTACAGCTCTGATTTTCGGTTGCAATTTAACTTTAATTCGATTAGAATAATTTAAATAAGCGAATGTAACTTTTTCTTCTTGGTTGTGGACGTTCATAACATGTAATAGTTCTTCCGGAGTTTTATAAAAATCCGCGGGAACTTCAATTATTTTATCATATTCGAGAGGGTCTTTAACTAGAGGGTTATTGGCCATTTTATTCGAGAGGGTCTTTAATAACTAATAGATTAGGTTTTCGAACGTTCTGCCATGTCCGAGGATAGCTTATTTCCGCTAACCCAACTTCGTACTGTTCCTCAAATCTTAACGGTTCAGCTAAATACGTTCGAAATTTACCAACGCTATTATCTTGGTAATATAATGACGAGGAATCTGAAGGTAGCGTTACGTAAAAACTCATTTTAAATCCATTTCTTGTATCCAAGAATTAAATGTAGGGTCGTAATCTTGCCACTTGACATACAGTTCTACGCTGCCGTCCGATTTTTTCCTCTTTTTTATTACTTTTTCGATGATGAAGTAACAGTCTTTTAAATCTCGACCAACAATCTGAACCTCCTCGCGATAGAATACTCCTAAAATGAGGTTATTATTTAAATCCGTCAGCTTATATACAGGTGGGTCACGTGGTAGTCTCTCAGCTATTTTAAACAATTCTGTAGTAAAATTCGGGTTATATTTCTTATCGAAAATTGATAAATTTCTACTTATTCTACAAATATCTCCAATTTCAATCGCGTATGTTAACGGAGGAGAAAAATTTACCGAACCGTAGAGATTTTTCCATATTTTAGCAGAGTTATCTAGAGTAACTTCCACAGGCTTACATTTAATTGATCTGTGATAACTATTGTTATAAGCGTTTATAATATCATCTAAAACGCCGATATATTTAAGGGTGTTATTCTGCGTGAAATAGCGATATAAACGTGATTTAAAACTTCTAATGAATCTTTCAATAATGGACGCTTTCATTTCCGATCGGGTAGCGAAAAATTTAATGTTCCTTCTTTCTAATTCACTCTGCACTTCTTGACAAACAAATTCGTTTCCATGATCACTTTGAATTCTTTTCGGTTGACGGCCTTTTTCAAAAATGTTACGTAACGCTTCTAAAATTGTTACACCTTTCTTATTTTTAACCGCTACAGCCATAGCGTATTTGCTAAATATGTCAATAATACATAATACGTAGCGGAATCCTGAATTATATTTAGACAGCTTCTGAAAATCTACCAAGTCCGCTTGCCACTGTTCGTCAATTCCATAAACAATAGTTCGATTTCGTTTGAATCGTCTTCTAGCAGGTTTATGCAGCGTATATGTATCCTGCTTTATTAGAAATTGTTTTACTTTTTCCAATGAAACCTTTAAACCTTTATGTCGAGCTGAATTATAGAGCGTTCGAACTCCAGCGAATGACCCTGGGTCTGCGGGATTAGTATAGATTTTCTCAAGTTCTTTCTCCATATCAGGTAATATTTTGATGTAATGGTATGTAACGCCAAAAAAGGAAATTAAATATTATAATAACTATGATAATTAATACAGCTGTGATAATTTTCGGTGTTTTTGAAAATGATTGTGATAAATAGGCTAAAAGTCCTAAAGAGACCGTTTCTGTACAACCTTCCATTGTAGGCTTATACTATGAAATGATAACAAATTTATCAGGTTTATATATTTTATTTAGTATGTATCCAAGGTCTTAGAGGACTAGGTGAAGATGAAGATAACGTTGAACTACTTGGCGGTGTATGAAATACGGCGAATGTTTTTAACAATGTCAATCTTACAGGATTTTTAATCAAACGTTTTGAAATATTTGACTTATGAACACCCTCGTAAAACTCTGTAACTCCTATAGGATCGATTGCCGTTCCAGGTGTTTTTCTCACAGCATCATACAAGAGATCGATTATATTAGATCCTCCAATCACCTGCCCACGAATAGAAAGCTCTCCTGAGTTAGCCCATCTAATATATCTCGGATCTTCCGTAGTCGCTCGGTATAGCGCAATTGCATCACTAACATAAGTTGCAGGTAGAGAATAAGATATTTGAGCGAACCAGGTCTTAGGCTGTCCAGAGTTATCAATATCGGGAGTGATTTGCTCTTTATGTATGAATGTAAGACGCCGTTGAAGAGTTTGATTGTATAATGCTAATTTCTCTGATTCGTTTAAATCTGGATTATCTAGAATGGATTTCATTTCATCATCGAGTGTCTTCTCTTTTTGAGATATAGGTGTTTCTACAGTTTTGGGTGGTGTAGTGTTTTTTAATCTCTCCAATACATCTTCAGGTACTAGAAGCATTTTTCGAGCCATTATCGGTTTATAGCTCGACTTATTGCACTTCCCGCGACTGAGCTAACGATAGATAACAGCGGTGCTAATAAAAATGGTAGAAAACCGCCCTTTTGTACCAGAATCTTTCGTCGTTTTGATATAACGTTCTCCTTTGACACGTTTCGTATAACTACGCTATGTTTCTTTAGCCGCTTACGATGACGTTCTGACAGTTCAATTGTTCCGTGTAATACATTTATACAACATTCGACGAGGGCTAATATAGCTTCCTGGCTAGCGTATTTAATAGCTGTCTTTCTTTGATTTAGATTACAGGATGTTAGGAAACGTAGAAAGTCTATGTTTTTCCTTACCCGTTTGGAGGCATACATTTAGAGATTTTTCTTAACCTTTCTTTAAACGTAATGAACAGACTTGGAATATCTTCTAGTTATGATAATTTGGTGCAACCGATATCTTTGATGTTAGTAACTGAAACTCTTAGGAGTGTTGATAACTTTCTATAATACACTTTATTTGGGGATAAATACCGCTGCTTCTTCACCAGGTATTAAACCCGTTCGTAGTAAATACTGATCTGAGGTGTGAGGTTTCAAGTCAACTATTAAATACCCAAATTTCCGTGACGTGGCTTGTTGGAACGCGTCTATAACGTATTTACTATTGGTTGGAGATATTTGTCTCGCGAGATGGTAAATTGTTGATTTGTCACGTGGTGATTTGAAAATAAACAGATAATGTGCATTTAAATTTAAAGTTCTTATTTCTTTTCCAGGGTAATAAAGGTTTTGCATTAGAATTAGCACGGAGGTGTTTCTGTGATGAGATCCACGAATAAATAAATTAGTTACGTCTTTATTATTAGATATCTCGCATAATAAATCGTCTAAAATAACTAAATTCCTAATTTGAGAATTTAATATATTAACGTTGAGTAACCCTTCGTGAAACTCGACTGAGGGTGTATGTTCTAATATTGATTGAAAAAGTTTCGGTTGATTCTCGGTATAACACCATATTATCCTCTCTGGAGGAGGGGATATGCAGGTGTCCCTATGTTGAATCAACTGTCCTACCAGGAATGACTTCCCGCATTGGGTTGGCCCGGCTACAAGCCCATTCATAGGATGTTGTAAGCTTAAATCCATAATGGATAATGAGAATCAGGGGCATTAGTGTAATCAATTTTATTAGTTTTTTACCAAGTTTTTATAGCATTGCATATTATTATCGCGAGATAAAGAGAAACAAGTCGAACCTTATCAATATCTTATCTTATCTATCGAAAAAACTACCACAAAATAACATATGTTGCTTTTCTACGGGTTTTAACATACACCCCAATCCCACCTCCCTCCACCTCAATTCTACCTCACTCCACCTCACTCCATCTCACTCCTTTAAACTGCATTGTATTACGTGTATGTGGATTTACTCGGTCCTCATCTCTCACCTAGGTTAACAAGAACATATCACTCTTTACAACTTACATCATTTCAATACATTTTCAACTTATTCCATACTATATTTAAATCGCGAGATAAAGAGAAACCAGCCGAACTTATCAATATCTTATCTATCGAAAAAACTACGGCAAAATAACATATGTTGCTTTTCTACGGGTTTTAACATACACCCCAATCCCACCTCACTCCACCTCAATTCCACCTCAATTCCACCTTACTCCACCTCACTCGCTCATATGCTGAAAATATCGCGGAAAACGTGTTCGCGTGCGGAAAACGCGTTGGTGCTCGGAACGCGAGATAAAGAGAAACAAGCTGAACCTTATCAATATCTTATCTATCGAAAAACTACCACAAAATAACATATTTTGCTTTTCTACGGGTTTTAACATACACCCCAATCCCACCTCACTCCACCTCAATTCCACCTCTATTCCACCTCACTCCACCTCAATTCCACCTCTATTCCACCTCACTCCACCTCACTCCACCTCCACCCCGTGTTCCAGGACTCTCATTGTACCTCTACTCACGTACCTTTTTTGTCTTGAAAAAATAGCTTTTGGCCCAAAAATGTGAAACGAAAAATAACTCCAGGTGTTTGGGTTTGAATTTTCGACGCCATCTTAGGGGCTGCCGCCAGCGCCCCTAACCCCGTATGAGCGATTTGCGAACTATCCTAACTTTTAAAATCGCGCAATTTCGGCTTAAGTCTCTTATAACTGGAACGCGCCGCGCGTGCAAAACAAATTTTTCGCGTCTTCAGCAGCGCGCGCTTTTACTTTGTTTTTCCTTCTCACCGACTTCTCACCAGGTGTCGCGGCGGACGCGCGCTTTTCGATTTCCCGAAATTTCTTTATTTTCTTAGAAATTAACCACTCAAATATTTTTTGATGCGGTTTTCACCATAAATTTTAGTTTTTAATGGGCTATAGGGCTATCTAACTGGTTGAAGCTTGACCGATCCCCTTTAATATATAACGCCATCTATCATAATAGCTAACAGCTACTTCTGCACTTCGGCAAGTTTTCCCTACGCGTTTCACGTAACCACTTTATTATGTCGAAGATCAAGGCGATTATGTACGGAACAAACAGAAACACGCTGGCAAATAGGTGAAGCACTTCTCTCGTAACCTCGCGCATCTGATAATTTCCAATAAGCTCTATCAATTTATAGAGAGCTACGAGTTGCGTGAGATAGATACACTCTCTCCAACCTCCTTCCGCCCTCTTCGTGCCTGGGGAACTAACAATATCCAACATCCGATAGAGATGAGAAGCTCAAGAGTAACTGGGATGAGGATGCTCATTAGTTGATTGTTGAAATTCTACTTCTTGAGAGTGGAAAGGATCAGTTGGAAATTGGTGTGTCCTTGACATTTGTTTGATGAGGCTCCAGCCACGGGGTTTTAAATCTACTAACAACTACAGGCAGGCCTGACAAGAGAGGGGGGAAGCCGGTACAAATTACCGGGGCCCGTACAAGTTTTGGGGCCCGCACAAGTTTTGGGGCCCGTACAAATTTTGGGGCCCGTACAAATTTTGGGGCCCGTACAAGTTTTGGGGCCCGTACAAGTTTTGGGGCCCCGCGTTTGAGCTCTTCTACTATACTTATCCCGCGAAACATTGTCAAAGGGGAATTGTCACCACCCAAAAATTGGTTTAAAACCATTTAAATGGATAGAGGACGTCCGAAAATGGTTATACAAAAAATTTCATGTTCATATTTCCAGTATTTGATTTGTTATTAGCAACCAAATTTCGTCTTTTATCCCCCCCCCCGACTTGAGAATCTCAGTACCACTTGGTTGAACCTACTTGCAGCGCCATCTCGCGGACGAAATATTATTTTTCCCGGTTTTATCGTTTTTCGGTTGGAACTGTCGTCTGCTACGACATTCTCCTCGGCTTTTTAACCGAGTTATATTCGTAAATTATAGTTAATCGTGTTTTTAAAATGCCTTACACGCCACACTTTCTCAAATTTTTGCCGCTTCATTCTTTTGGCGCTGCACGTAGGTTCAACCGCGATTTCTGAAATTTTTGGAGCCGTTTGATGTAGGTTGCGGACAAAGTAGCGTAACTTTTTAAATACTTTTCCAATAACTATAAAATTTCAGGGACATTATCATTCATATATTTTCTATCATTCTGTAAAAAACCTCGTAAACTTTGGTTTTGGTGACAATTCCCCTTAATTAGAAAAATAAGGTAGCTCTGGGCCCGAAAGTATTGTTTGCCAGGGCCCGGGCCCGCTTTCGGTGGTCCTGACTAGAGCTCGGGGTTTGGATAAGAAATATCCGTTTTATTTGTTTTTATTAACGATGTCAATTTTTTTAAATAAGTAATTTATTGTTTAACAGAGCTATTGATACGAAAGGACTCGCGAAGAAAATAAATTTATACTAAACTAAAAATGCAGAATATATTGGAAATTTAAACGAATATAAATTAATAGGTTATTAAGATTGAAACGCCTTCGTAGAACCCCAGGGTTCCGTGGTACGCAACTTGGGAACCAGTGAGTTCTAAATTAAAGGCGCCTTCTTCTTCAATTGAAAGGCAAAGACCCAGCGAGCTTCCATTCGAAGAAAGAGCTTATTAATTCAGCAAAGGCTTAGAGTAAACTCCTTGTATACAGGGTGTTAACTAAAAAACGATACAGAGCCAATTACTCAAAATGTGTTTTATGTAATAATTTGAAATTTGCAGGTTACATAGAGGGTGCAAGGGGACAAATGACAATAAAAATTTCAATGACCTTGAACCAGGTCTTCAAGGTCATCCAAATTTTATCTCGAGAACCGTTAGGATTAGAAGAATGGTTCCAACTAGAAATGTGTTCCACGTTTAATTTTAAGTCTAAACAGTTTGACTTGATTTAATTTGACCAATGGGAAGCCGAGAAATTTTAGACCAAAAACCATAAGGTCGTTTGTGGTATTCTAATCAAGACACGAAATTTAAGGGCTTATAAATCGAAAACTACTTAGTTCAAGGTCATTCAAAATTTATCTCGAGAACCATTAGCATTAGGAGTTTCACGATAATTTCGATCCATTAGATCTGGTAGTTTTCGATTTATAAGCCCTTAAATGTCGTGTATTGATTAGAATACCACTCACGACCTTATGGTTTTTGGTATAACATTTCTCGGCTTCCCATTGGTCAAATTAGATCGGGTCAAAGCTGTTTATATTTACAATTAAACGTAGAACACATTTCTAATTGGAACCATTCTTCTAATCCTAATGGTTCTCGAGATTAAATTTGAATGACCTTGAAGACATGGTTCAAGGTCATTGAAATTTTCATTGCCATTTGTCCCCCTGCACCCTCTATGTAACCTGCAAATTTCAAATTCTTACATAAAACACATTTTGAGTACTTGGCTCTGTATAATTTTTAGTTAACACCCTGTATATCTCGAGGAAACAACGTGAGCTTTTATTAATTTGGGCAGCGCTAAAATGTCAACGACAATTAAGCCACAGTGACAAATAAAATCGACCGAGATAGGCTAAAATAAAGCCGATTCCGCGATATCCCTGTGCAGCGGGGCGTATAGGGGGAGAGCCAATGTTGTTCGGAGCTCTAATTGGTCTGCGAAGGAAAGTTCCTTGTGTATATATCTTTTACCTTTGTGCGAAAATACGGTAAACACGAAAATGTTAGTTTTGGGGTAATTGGACTTATTGGTCTTCTTTTGCTTTGGTAAATCGGGATAAATAGTCAAGATCTCTTTATGGAAAGGTCGGCGAAATACCTTATATCGCAGTGAAACAAGTTTGTCAAAAGCTTAGTCTGCTTTGGTGGGGGGAGGGAATGCGTACAACTGAAATTGAGGCTATGTCTCGCCACGCCATCTAACGACTGTTTGTGTAATTAATTTGATTTTTATATTTATATATCTAATTTTAGTAATTAATATGATTTTTATATTTATATATCTAATTTTAGTAATTAATATGATTTTTATATTTATATATCTAATTTTAGTAATTAATATGATTTTTATATTCATATATCTAATTTTAGTAATTAATATGATTTTTATATTTATATATCTAATTTTAGTAATTAATATGATTTTTATATTTATATATCTTATTTTAGTAATTAATACGATTTTTATATTTATATATCTAATTTTAATAATTAATATGATTTTTATATTCATATATCTAATTTAAGTAATTAATATGATTTTTATATTTATATATATAATTTTAGTAATTAATATGATTTTTATATTTATATATCTAATTTTAGTAATTAATATGATTTCTATATTTATATATCTAATTTTAGTAATTAATATGATTTCTATATTTATATATCTAATTTTAGTAATTAATATGATTTTTATATTTATATATCCAATTTTAGTAATTAATATGATTTTTATATTTATATATCAAATTTTAGTAATTAATATGATTTTTATATTTATATATCTAATTTTAGTAATTAATATGATTTATAGTAGACTGAATGAAGGCTTTATGCACTACAACTATTTAATATCAGCATTTTATAATATTTTATAATATAAATATTAGGATATTATTAAAATTAATTAAGACGACAAAATAATTATATTGGTACTCAAATTATTTTACATAATTTCTTATACGTAGTTTGAGGTAACAATATAGATGGCTAAAATCAGCATAAGGAGGTATTTCCCCGGTCTGAATCTGACGAACGAGTTGCACAAAAAAACCCCGGAAATGGTGCCCTAACCCGTCCATAATAAGATCCTGAAATAATCGTTAATTTTGTGAGTTTAATTAAAATAATAGGGTAAAATCGACGTACTAAAGCCTTTCGATTTCATATTTTAGTTTATTTGAACGTTTATAATTTAATACATTTGGACGAGGGGCAGGTCACTTCCTTGATTAACGACGCACCCCTTGAAAGATTAAATCCGATTTAATCGTGATTATTTTGATTAAATCACATTCAATCAATAATTGTAATGTTTAAATCTTATTAAAATGATTAAATCCCGATTGAAACCATTAAATCGTGATTAGTATGATTAAATCGCGATGAGAAATTAGAACGAGAATCATAATGATTATAATGGTGATTGGAGATTGGAATGATTATAATTGTGCGTGATTAGAACGAGCTGATTAGTAAATTTTATAGCTGATTAGAACTATTATTACGTATAATCTCGATTCGACCGATTATATTGATTAAATCGTGATTAAAATGATTAAATCTAATTAAAATGATTAGATCCTGATTAAAAATATTAGATTCCGATTAGAATAATTAAATCTCGTTTAAATCATGATTAGATAATCGTGATTAAATTTTCTAATCTTGATTAGATTTTTTAATCACGATTACCCTGATTTAATCATTCTACTATGATTAAGACGCACCCAAAATTGAAGTGACCTGCCCCTCGCATTTGGAGCATCAAAAAAATCTCTATTTTCCAAAAACATTTCAGTTACCACGTTTTTGAATTAAATTTTCCTTCCTTTGGGAACGGAGTTAAGTGGTCGCATACCTTGAGATCTAGGAACTTTAGAAAGTCCAGGGGGAGGGGGTAAGTACAAAGGGGGGTCTAAAAAGGGTCGTTTCAACCAAATTAGTCAAGAAATTATGATCGGTTCCGGGGATTTCGTAGCATCGGGTAGGGACACGCTTTCGCCGAAATTACCTCCTAAAATAAGCGAGTTGTTAATTTCGGAAAGACGACGACGGTATCTCGTTTCCAATTAGAATTGAAATGGCTAAATAGCTTCGTTAAGTAATGGAAGATGTTAAGTGGAACGTTTCTCAAAAACGTAAATGGAGAAATTTGAAACATGTGTTGGTGTATACATGATGCCTTAAAAATGTTAGTAAGATTTACAGGTAATAGAGAGGTTAGTGTAACGCTACCTGAGAGCAAAAGTCAAGTAAGTCGAGATACGAGACTATAGAAAGAAAATCAAAATAAGAATCCTTGAGTGTTTTTAAATTAAAGTGACTCAGTACAAAATTTTCAATATATATTTTCACTCTATTTTTTTAAATTTTCATTTTAAGATTATCATTGTTATTATGCTAGATTTCGAACTTAAAACCGGTTTTTATCAAATAGGGGTTTCCAGACTTGCTTGACTCTTGCTCTAAGGTAGTGTGTCGTAAGTCGGAAATTTTCCATATTTTTCCGCAAAAAAATAAAACAGTTTTCATTCTATGATTAGCCTAATATATTGTTTGCAAATTTAAATAAAGCGGCATTTTCGCCTCATTTTTTCGAATCTAAAAGTAAAACTAAACCTCTAGACTAGTTTAAACTGATTAACAATGTAATACTATTATTGTTTTGTAGTATTTTTACTGTTATTAGTCATTTTATATCGATAGAAAGTTAAAAACATTAAAAACCCTTAAAAAGTAATTTATGTTTCAATTTTTTATTTTTCCGGAAAATTAACAACTCTGTTTTATTCACTTAACTTAAGCATTATAAATTTTTTGGATTTCTCACAAATATAACTGCGTTCAAGTATAACTTAAAGATTCTGACAAAACTAAAATTTCTTGCAAAATTTCAGTCGTTTTGAAATCAATAATTTTCCGGCCTTAATACGATAATTTGATTTATGAGAGCCTGGTAAAGCTGGTAGCACGGCAGTGACGTTTTAATATTTCACCAGTCACTTGCTTCGTATCAGTATGGGGTCGCGAGAGAAAACCTACCGTTATTTATAACATAATAATATTGAATTATTGCATCCAAACTAGGTTATAGAAAATATTGCTGTAATTGTCCAAACGGAAAACGGCGAGATTAGTTTAACAGGATATCTACGATACAGCCATTGCGCTGACCTTCGTGACAGTTAAGTGAAGCCCGGATACCGAATTAATTCTATTTCGGTACCAATTAAACACCGGCTCCTATAATCAGTGGTGGATTAACCAATAAGCTGACTAGGCTTAACCATAAGGGCCCGGAACTAGTCATAAGTTAGACCAGATGTGCTGGCGCACCGTCAGGGTGGACATAATAAAGCCCAAATCTATGGGCCCGGGTGGTAGTTAATCTGCCAATGCCCGTATAAAAGATACAAGTTGGCAAGCCAAAATATACCTCTCCTCGGAAGAATTGTCCCTAGTGGTATTAATTTCTCGAGACGACCCTTAAAGATATTTCCGCATTTCAAAGTTATTTACTAAAAACTTAATCCCGGTTCAATCCCGCCCGGTATAAAAATTTTATTTCATTTAAAATAACTGAGACGAAACGACCAAATTTAATTTATTCAGAATATCATAAGTTAAGTAGTTACAACAGTGTGTTAGACGTACTATAACACTGCACAATTGAATTAAACCCGTTTTACAGAACAAGTTTAAAAGTTAAATATAATACGAAGCAAATTTTAATGAAAGAAATATCTACAGAGGGTATTATAACGACCGTTCGCTTTTTGGTTTATAATTTTAACGGAATCGGGCCGATTTTAATTAAACGATAGTTTATCGAAATTTTGTTAAAAGAATATTCCCTAAGGCCGCGCGATAAATTTACGAGAATAATTTCCCGTCGCCGTTATATCGAAAATTTATTTGATTCGGGATTGCCAGAACTGTAATGTTGTGGGCGAGTGATTAGAAAATAAAATGGCAACCAGAATTATGCAAAATTATAAATGTTTATTTTTATTCAGAACAGTCTATGGAACGTTCTAGATTTAACTTTCATCAATAACCCAACAATATATATCCCTTCTACGTAATTGTACAGAACTGGTACTCAAGTGTCTAAGACTAGATTTGTCTTAGTTCATCGTGATTGAAAAATAAACTAAAACACACTTACACTTAAGTAAATATCATAAATTATACTGAGTAATTTTAACTAAATTCAAACTACCTAACTATAAACTCTGTCTTAATTAACAGCTGAGAGCTGTTCCCTACTAATTACTTCCAATCTACTTAATTACCCTCACAGGTTGAATTGATTATATCAAGGGTATAATTAGGTTATTCCAATTCAAAAAATAATAACTATCAATTTTATCTTACAGCTGACTTGAGTTAGTTCACAATTTCTTTAACACTTTCAGTCTTAAACACGCACTGTTCTTACACTGAAGTCCATTCACACAATTTATCTCTTTTCTTGACCGAAGACCAAACAAACTAATTAAAACCGCAAAGTTACCTCATAGCTTTTGACCGACACCAGGACCCCGTCCTGAAGTAGTTCGTCTGACAGCCAAGAACTAAGAAAGACTAAATCTAAACGGCCTTATATACTGTTATTTTGTGTTGTTTTTACCCGTCGAGATTTGACTAAAGTTCGAAAAATTGAAGAGATTATATTTTTTACCCGGTTTGATTGATAGTTCTCCACACGGTGGCGCTATATTATTACTTTTATATAGTTTCCGCGGGAGTTTTGAATAATTATCCTTTTTCTAAGCGTTATTAAAAGGTAACAATGAACTACTTTTTGTGTTTTAACGAAATTTTGTTAAGAATTTAACAAAAATTTAAAACAAAACAAAAAACCGTACCAAAGAATAAACAAACAAAGTTCAATAAACAATATATACAGATATTGTATTAATCCATTTATTAAAAAAACCCGCCTTATCATAATTGTTCCTTTACTTTAATATTTCCCCTAAGGAAGTCAATGGCTCAGCGGTGAACTATCCGCATTGTTCCAATGCGACCCGAGTTCAATTCCTGATCACGATCAAATTTTACATTAAAATACTAAAATATTTAATTAAATATAAGATTAATATAATCTATAAATATTTAATTAAATATAAGATTAATATAATCTATAAATATTTAATTAAATATAATATTAATATAATCTATAAATATTTAATTAAATATAAGATTAATATAATTTATAAATATTTAATTAAATATAAGATTAATTTAATTTATAAATATTTAATTAAATATAAGATTAATTTAATTTATAAATATTTAATTAAATATAAGATTAATTTAATTTATAAATATTTAAAATGATGTCGAATAAATTATAGTACCTAACGTTATAACTTTGTAAAGGACATTCGCCAAAGCTGTTTTTTAGAAAAACACCCTAAATTAATAATCGTTGGTGGCTGAGTGGTTAGAGTACATCTCTTGCACGACCCGGGTTCGATTCCCGGCCAGCGCCAAAAAAATGGCAAATTGATACTAAGACGAATACCGTGTACAACTGGTGGAAACCCTGCCATTGGACGTTGAGAGGTTGCATAACACTCAGCACTCGGTCCGTTCCAAAGTCATTAAGAAGAAGTTGGAGAGAAAACGCCCCTACAAACACAACAGACCCAACATCCACAACCTTCATAACACAACCAACTCCACACCCACAACATTCACAACAAACTCAACCATCACAACACGAACTCAACATTCACAACCTACACGAAAAAAGACCAACTAAACCCAACCCAACCGCAAAGCAATCTGTTAACGCCCACCGTCACACGGTGGTTTTGCCAACCCTTCGAGAAACTGCGAACGCAGTGAACCAAGAAACTGCGTACGCAATGATTACCCTTTGTCCCGAAAATGCGAACGCGTTCGCAGGCCTGACAGACAGACTGACACGGTGGTTGTATAACCCCTCCTAGGGTACAAAGTCCCCTCGGAGAGGTAAAAAACGTTTGTTAGCACCGCTCTAGAAAATGCGTAACTATGTCTAGTCATCTCATATCTTAAATCACGTAATTGGAGTTAGGTGGTTTTTGGATGTAAAGAGTTACTTAAATTCTTTGACGATTTCTGATACCTCTGTCGCAAATAATCGTGAAGACATATTTGTTAAAAGCGCATACCTTCACTATTGCCTACTCTAAATTATCAAATATTGAAATTATTATTTTTAAATGCACGCCAATAAATAACGAATAAAAAAAATATAAACTAACTCAATCTATCAGCAAAAATAATGCTAAAATATTAAGGACAGCGTGGAACTTTTTAACAAGTTGAACAAGACATAAAGAATTTATGTTAGAAGAAACCACCTATGGACTGTGCGCAAGATGATAAAATACGCGAAAAAGTAGATTAGTCCATAATTAAAAGGGATAATATAGCTAAATCCTAAATAAATTTGAAGAAATTAAAAAACTTACTAATAACTCGTACCAATCGGTCTTCGAGCAAACAAAAAAACGCGAATCTCGGATCCAATAGATCTTCGAGTACTAAACTACATAAAAACTAAATAAAATAGCCAGAAATTCCAACGGTTTCGTTCTATTTGGAACTCATCAGTACCGTGCGGGAAATCTGGCTGGCGACTGTTACATCTAAAAGAGAAACTAAGCCTAAACGCGTTTTGAAATTTTTAATGTTTAGGCTTAGTTTATCTTTTAGATATAAAAAAGAGCGCCTATTTCAAACAGTTTTTTTTTTGCAAAGAGACGTGGATAGAGGTCGGGGACGGTTAATCATTATCCATGTTTAAATTGATTTTTTTCGGGGAAAAAATGTAAACAAAGAAATTTCCCGGTTAATATTTCGGAAAATGATTAAAAAACATGTATTATTCGTAAAATTTGAGCTTATTATAGACAAAAACGTCGTTTTTCCGATTAATTTTACAAATTTATTAAAAAATTCATAGGATAATACAGAAATATAAATTACTTGATCAAAACGTTTTACGAATAATATTTTTCTACTTTAGGGAGCTCGCGTGAAATTGCTCGAGCCCGTTTAACCCAAAATATCAAGACGCGCGTGAAACTTTTTAACAAGTTGAACAAGACAGAAATAGAGTTTATGCTAAAGCTTTATAATTACGTGACAGTTGTTAAATTCTAATTATAACTTTGCACTAGTGATGGGTATATATTTATAATTACGTGACAGTTGTTAAATTCTAATTATAACTTTGCACTAGTGATGGGTATATATTTATAATTACGTGACAGTTGTTAAATTCTAATTATAACTTTGCACTAGTGATGGGTATATATTTATAATTACGTGACAGTTGTTAAATTCTAATTATAACTTTGCACTAGTGATGGGTATATATTTATAATTACGTGACAGTTGTTAAATTCTAATTATAACTTTGCACTAGTGATGGGTATATATTTATAATTACGTGACAGTTGTTAAAATCAATACATAAAACTTTTAAAAAATGAAGTTTTGTAGATTCTTAAACTTCCGAGCACGGGCTCTTAACTTTATAGGACGCTGCAAAACAAAGAGCGCGGCCGCGACTTCGTTAAAGGTTAATTTGTCAACGTCACTGGTTATTGGGAGGGAAGTTTACTTCGCAACCACGCGCCCAGACTGCTATGTCAGTTCGAAAATTCCGATCAAATCGTTACGAGGAGCCCGTAGAGAAGATAGGCGATCACCACGCCCCCAGACGGAGGACCGGGAAGAGTTTTCGTACCCTGGTTTCAACGGCCGAGCAAAAGGCTAAATTACATACCGGCCTGTTAAATTGGAGCGTCGAGGCGGTGAAGCGCGCCTGGAATTCCAGCCTCCCTGCCTTCCTCCATTTTATGACGAGGAAACCAGACGCGTCCCCATGGCAACTCAAATTCCGATACTTTTAAACTTTCAAACGTTATTTTTTTTTGGAACATCTTCGTCCTTTTTAATCGATTAGTTTTAACTAATAATAGGTTGAAAGGAAGTTGAGTTCGGACCCGCGAAGATAAAAATTTATGTTTAATAGACCATTCTATAAAATACTACTTTGAAATAATCTACACCTTAATATACTATTTATGTCAGAGGTTCCCAAAACGTGTTCCGCGGAGAGGTCACAGGGGTTCAAAGTATTCACAGCGCGGTCATCTTTGTTTGTGTCAAAAGTCTTTTAAGATAAGTTAAAAAATGAGTTGGGGTTCCACCAGAATTAGGTGATTAATTTAGGATTCCATAGCAAAAACAAATTGGGAACCGCTCACTTATGTGACTATTAACTTTTGTGTATAGATAGGCAGAAGGTTTGGCCTGATTTTTCAAAAAGGATTCTCTGGCAAACCTTTCAACCTAGTTGTCTGGATAAATGTTGTATTTTTATCAAATTCCTACTAATTTAACGGTTATAGTTTTATACAAACCACTATAAATAATTAATTAACACTATCTTATTGATTTTGTAAATAGTTCAGTTATGGACTATATTTTGAAATATACTATTTTCACGTAGGCTACCTTAGCTTTATTTTGAAAATGGACTTTATGGGTGACGCTTCAGAAAATATCAATAAAAAAGGAATGAGCAGAAGCAGAATTTTGAAATTCGAAAAATAAACAAGTTTGCAACTTTGCAAGTCCTACTGAAGTATGTTATCTTTGTGAAAGCAGTTGGTCTGTCTAGCAAGGGATTTATAGAAAGGGCTATAGGTTAAAACAAAAGTATGTATACAGATGAACGGATAATATGTTAACGGTAATAAGTTAGTGTAGGGAGCTGTTGGCTCGCGTGGCATCAAGGGCTTGCCGGCCACCTGAATTAATGGCTCTAAAAGTCGTAGATGACTTACGCCTAAGTTGGTGCCTTGGGTATTAGCCTAGCTTATTATAGTAATAGTAAGTGTAGGGAGCTGTTAGCTCGCGTGGCATGCAGGGCTGGCCACCACCCTCCTACGCATTGTAACCCGTCCACCTGAATTAATGGTTTAAAAGTCGCTTGATGACTTAGGCCTAAGGTGGGGCCTTGGGTATTAACCTAACTGATTATGATTATTATTATGTTCGCCTGGTGTTTCCTGGAAGATAAACCCCGCCCTTCTGCCTTTCCTGGTGCAGTCTTTCCCCCATTTCGCGACTGCATATTCGCAGTTCACCTAAATGCATTCTTGGTTGAACTTAAAGCAACTGTCGGCTCTATCATTGCCCCCTGTATTATGATAAGGCCGTTGTTATTAGAGATGACAATGAATCTATCCGATTCTTCGAAAAAACGACTTAACTGGAGATCGTGGTGCCATCTATAAATGGCCAAGGAAGCTAAAATTCAAGGTAGCGAAACGATAACGTCGTCAGAGAACCATTTATAATTATTATAATTAGAAAACTTATACTCTACTTACTGGACTTTGACCTAAATAAAATATCCCATATAAAATATATTGTAAAAAATTACTATAATTTAAGTTATTGTCAAATTTAAAAACGAGCCAATAAACGCGAGGGGTACTTTTCATGTCCCGCCTTTTGGGTCAAAATTTAGCTTAATATCTTGTTTGAATTTCGACGCTAGCGACATCTGTTGTAAAAAGAGCGACTTCACGTCGAGCCGACATTTGCTTTAATTGAAAACTTTTTAACAGCGAAACTTTCGCGAATGCGAACGAGACCATTTTTGAACTTTAAAAAACTATTTAAAAACTTTCCGAAGCAGTTTCATTCGGGATTAATTTAGCTACTCGAACCACTCGTACGATCATCTGGCAGTGTCATCAAACGAGAGAAAATCGAGAAGTTAATTTTAGGGAGATTTCAGCTGAGGTACAACATCAGGGCTAACCCTTGTATAGGAAAACAAGTGAAAAGAGAGTAAAGAATTGATCTAGCAGGCGGAAATATTCCAAAGTGGGAGGATTAAGCTCACCCGTATAGAGTGTTTTATAGCAGTTTCCATCCCAGTGGGCACCACTATCTTCCACTTGTTAAGTTCGGGACCCTCATACGAGCCCTCCGCTGCACCTATTGTGTATCAGAGAAAAGGCTCGAATTAGTCCGTTAAGGCGTGGAAAGTTTCCTTGTTTCGAACGTCGCCTTACAGGGGGAGCCACTTCCCACCCACTCGCCGTATATAATATCGACACGGCTACTGCCGCGCCCTCCCTCGACAACTGATACTAAATAAAAGTGAGGAATTTTACGCGATTTCGCCCTTCAGTGCCACGCCGTGGAAATTACGATTATTGCTTGGACTCGAAAGCCGATAGATGGCGTCAGTACAAAACGGTATTACCCAGCACTAGTTAGTTTTCTCCCAAATGTCATCGCTAATTCACGATTGTCGCGCTAGTCCCCGATGGGTATTACTTACTTTGTCTTCTCCAGGTATAGACACGCCAGGATCTTTGTATGGAAAGGTTAGCGTGCTCCAACGGTTTTTGCGGAACCCGTTCGTTAGTTTCAGGTCGGGAAAAAAGATCATACCGTACTGTTTCGGGTCTTTTATTCTGGTACCTCAAACTACTTATACGCCATTATATAAAATCATTTATTTTTTTAATTATTTATAATAATATCGTAATATTTAAATAGAAATTATAGAATGTAATAAAATGTTAATATTCCCTATATGTAGCATCGTAGTGTAAAGCCTTTATTTCGTCTAGAACGAGGGGCAGATTACTATAGGTTACGAGTTTAGGAAATATAGCGCCATCTGCTTTAATATTTGTCAACTAAATATGTGAAGAAATAGCAGACGACTTTTGAATATCAATGTTTTTGGATGAAACTTTCAGCTGTGGTGCAGAGATAATTTTGAACGAGCAGACAGCTTTCATATATTCAATTTAAAACTCGGCCGGTAGGCGGCGATACTTGTGATTGGTCTTACCAATCATCAGTCCTACCTTAGACCTAGAAGCAACAAACCCAACACCCCAGATAAGGAGAACGCAACCCGTCAAAAGTCGTGCATTTTCTTGTGTACAGTTTTCATTGGTTAGACGCTTGAACGCCTGCTGCCGTCGGAAGGGGAAAATTCGGAAATTTTCTCCCCCCCCCCCCGCCCGTAAAACGTTCAGCCTAAAGGCTCGTCCTATGAAATTTGTACACAACATTGCGTGCGTGTTTAAAGGCTAGCTGCGTTCTCCTTGCGTTTGTTGCTCCTAGGCTCCTAGCTTAGACATTCAAAGTGTATGTAATTTCCTTCAAATAGCTGTAACCGTAAGCAAAATATTCGTGAACCGGGAGAAAAGTGGCAAGCAATAAATAAAAGGAAACAATATAAAGAATGTTAAAATTGGTAAATTGAGCCGCAAGAATCCAGTTTTTGTCTCGTCGCTTTCAAGCAACTTAATTAGATTCTTTCTGTTTGGCGTTTATGACACCCGCCACTCGAATTCTTCCCGACTGAGGAACCGCACAACAGACTGCGCGCGTGCAATACCCCGAGGTAAGACCGGAGAGACAATAGCTGGAGCTGTTGTTGAAGGAGTTTCGCTAACACTTTAAAACAATGTCGACGCGGTATTCTCAAACCTTCTCGAGTCAAATTTCACATTTCCACTTCTCTCTGAGCTGGTGGCTGTTCGCACTTCAACTTCTCAAGAACCTTCTTGGGAAGGCTTGGAAGGGTTACCTTATATTACAACATTTGACAGGTTAAGACCGCTCTTAGAAACCTGTAACGGGAACTTGTGGAGATGTGTAGATTATACAGACAGAAAATACGTTCACACTTCTAAAATATTCTCGTTAGTGCTCGGAATTGTTTATTCATTATCCACAAATTTTCCGATTTATTTAAAAAACGTTGGTAAAAAGAATATCATTTTAACTTATTTAATTATGTTTTTTACGCAACCAAGCATTTATTTGAATAAAAGTGGTATTTATTTAAATAATTGTTTGTTTTATTTAAATAATAGGCTTATTCACTTTCGATTATTTAAACATTTTACAATTTGTATTCAACTATTGGTTATTTAAATAAATATTATTTAAATATCGCCGAGCTTATTTTATTCATGGATAAAAATTAATCGAATGCCGAACACTAATTCTCGTATACATTAGACTAGGGATGCACCGATACGGTTACAGCCGATATATCGGCTATTTCATTCTTTAGTAACCTTGCGGCTATTCGTGGTCCATATTAACAAAGTTATCTATCATAACAGTAGTGTATATGATAAAACAAGTTGGCAAGCCTAAATATACCTCTCCTCGGAAGAGTTTCTAATTTTCAGTGAAGCGTACTTGTATCCTTGATTCTGTGGTAGAACGCCCACCTGTCGTCAGTGGCGTGCAGGAGGGCTAAGGTTCGAATCCCGCCCGATACTAACACAAATTGAAAAAAATTATACTATTCCCAATAACAACAAGAGGGCTCTTTTGGAAAAAGCATTCCCCAAATTCCAAGAAACTGCGTATGCAGTGATTACACTTTGCCCAGACAGACAGACCCACAAACAGACACGATGATTGTAAAACCCATAGGGGACACCATTGAAAAATAAAATTAAAAAAAAAAATATTTGTACGTACGACAATCCGTTTCGGGGCCAGGGGCATGTGCCACCTGTGCCCCCCTAGCTACGCCACTGTGTTGGGAGATGAACGCTACTAAATACTGTGGCGCCATGAGTGAGTATTTAGTGAAGCTTAATCTTCCCTGCTAAGACTTATTTTTAAACTGAAAATGAATAAAATACCGAAAATAATGTTATACACCCTTCAGGTAATTATTTTAAAAATATTTTTTATGTAATATTTTTCTAGAAAAACGTTATTAATGAAAAAAAGTTCTATTGAAGGTCCTTCGTAAAAGACGACCAAATATATGTATATGGGTTAAGTATTATAAAATTTAAACAAATTACTAAATTTAAATGGAAGATGGCATTTTAAATGCGCCGTTTCAGGCGCAATAGCAAACGACTTAATGATCAATTGGACAATAGATTTTCGGCGGTTTCAATTTATATAAATATACCAATAACGTCAATTGATATGCATCACCATAGCCAAAAGTATATAACATAGTCTTAAGAGATAAGTATCCCTCTAAGACCTAAAAATGAAATAAACATCTTCGCAGGCTCGTAAATACGCCAATGCAGCCAATGTGGTGCATTGGAGCCTACCCCAGTAATAGGGCCCATAAACTTTTACAGTATTACCGTGATGTCGTTATCACGATATTGGAAGCCAATGACGTAAATAGGCCAATCGCGTACATTGGAACGCACAAAAATTGACATGTCACAGGGGCCCATTTTCTTATCTTGCATTGGGGCCGAATTTTCCTAGCTACGCCACTGGTACCATTCATAGTTAGTGTAGGGTTCTGTTGGCTCGCGTGTCTTGAAGGGCTTGCCACCAGCCTCCAACGCAGTATAACCCGGCCACCGTATAATTGGCTTCACAAATCACTAGTTGATTTAGGCTTAAAATGATGCCAAGGGTATTAGTTTAGCTGATTATTGCCGCATCACGGCGTGTACTACTCCGCCTAATGATGCAAAACGTCAAATTTACACTCCTAATAGATATATACTTATTGACAAACTACATTTTTCCAATTAAATAGTTTTAGATAATTCACTATAATAACCCAATTCAACGCGCACTTAAACGTATCTTGAAATATCAGCGGCAGCGTGCAAATTAGAGATCTCCATTCGAAGCAGAAACGTTACCATTCCTGCCCATTACCTTGAAACAATATCCATTTCCGTATAAAACTATAAATCTGAATCAGCTAGGCTAATACCCAAGGCACCAACCTAGGCCTTAGTCATTAAACGACTTTGAATGCCTTTAATACAGGCGCCCGTGTTATATTTGTCTTCTAACCATTCCCATTGCATTCGATATAAAGTTTATCATTCAACCCGTTCCCATTACATTTGACATAAATTTTCCCATTCCCGTCCATTCCCATTCCATTTGACATAAATTTTCATATTCCCGTCCATTCCCATTCCATTTGACATTAATTGTTCACTTTCCCGCCCATTCCCGTTCCATTCGACATAAATTGTTCATTTTCCCGCCCATTCCCGTTTCATTCGACATAAAATGCCTCATTCCCACCCCATTCCCGCCCGATTCTACATAAAATGTCTCAGTCCCGCCCATTCCCGTTCCATTCGACATAAATGTCTCATTCCCACCCATTCCCGTTCCATTCGACATAAATGTCTCATTCCCACCCATTCCCGTTCGATTCGACATAAAATGTCTCATTCCCGCCCATTCCCGTTCCATTCGACATAAAATGTCTCATTCCCGCCCATTCCCGTTCCATTCGACATAAAATGTTTCATTACCATCCATTACCGTTCCATTCGACATAAAATGTCTCATTCCCGCCCATTCCCGTTCCATTCGACATAAAATGTCTCATTCCCGCCCATTCCCGTTCCATTCGACATAAAATGTCTCATTCCCACCCATTCCCGTTCCATTCGACATAAAATGTTTCATTCCCACCCATTCCCGTTCCATTCGACATAAAATATCTCATTCCTACCGATTACCGTTCCATTCGACATAAAATGTCTCATTCCCACCCATTCCCGTTCCATTCGACATAAAATGTCTCATTCCCGCCCATTCCCGTTCCATTCGACATAAAATGTCTCATTCCCGCCCACTCCCGTTCCATTCGACATAAATTTCTCATTCCCACCCATTCCCGTTCGATTCGACATAAAATTTCTCATTCCCGCCCATTCCCGTTCCATTCGACATAAAATGTCTCATTCCCGCCCATTCCCGTTCCATTCGACATAAATTTCTCATTCCCGCCCATTCCCGTTCGATTCGACATAAAATTTCTCATTCCCGCCCATTCCCGTTAGATTCGACATAAAATGTCTCATTCCCGCCCATTCCCGTTCCATTCGACATAAAATGTCTCATTCCCACCCATTCCCGTTCCATTCGAGATTGAGTTTTCACTTTCCCGCCCATTCCTATTCCATTCCCATACCATATCACATGAACTTTAAAATTACCGTCCATTGACTCCATTTCCTACCATTTCCATTCCATTTAACAAATAATTGTTATTCCCGCCTATTCCCTACCATTCCCGTTCCCGAATACCAAATATCGTGACCAAAAGAAAAATTAATTCCCGTTCCCGATACAAAATATTGCGACCAAAAGAAAAAAATACATACCCGACCATTCCCGATCTCAAAATATTGCGACCAAAAGAAAAAAATACATACCCGACCATTCCCGATCTCAAAATTACCTTTCCCATCCATTCCCTAACCAGAAAATAAAAATATCAGCCCATACCCGCGGTATTCCCACGGTTACCGTTGTAAATGGTAAAAACCATTGAGTTGAGAATAATATAGAGCCCCAGACCGGATTTTCTCCATAGGTTTTAAGCTTACCATTAGTGGCAACGTGACTGAAAATCAAGGAACTTTATCATTTATACCTTGTACAATGCATTCTCGTCTCGCGCCAGACTGCGCGCGCATGCAAGTCCACGAGACATTAATGCTCTGTCAAAGGCTGTTATTGTCAACAGAAGGCGCCAGGCGTACTTTGATAAAGTTCCTTGATTTTCAGTCCCGTTGCCCCTAATGGTAAGCTTAAAGCCTATGCAGAAAATCCGGTCTGGGGCTCTATATTATTCTCAACTCAATGGTAAAAACAAGTTTCTACAAATGTTTCAAGCGAATAACATTAGCAGAACATCTAATATAAGAGGCATATTATATAGCTAGGCAGGGCCGTATTAACCACTTTTACTGCCCTAAGCACTTTCAACATTTTGATGACCCCTGGGCCCCTAAGAAATAATGAAAACAATAATAAATAGTAATTTTTTTTTAAATGACTAAATCATATTCGGAACTAAAAGGGAGTAGAACCATCCTTGTTTAGTACGGTGCGCCATAGCTTCTCTCTTTTCTCGCTCATGGCGCTAGTCTAGAACGATAGTAGAAACACCCAATTCTTCTATTAGAGGAAGCGTGCCCGCCCTGAAGACTTTTCTCACTTGACACCTTGTTTTGTTTCGTATTTAGTGTTTATTTTTTAAATGCACCCTTAATTAACATATAAACAACAATATCCGAGATATAAATTAATTGTTTTCATTATAGTTTGGATATTTATTCAAATATAATTTCTTAATAATGAGGTACGTGGTTTTATATTCACGAAAGACATTCTAGTAGATATGGGAAACTCAAGCATTACCAGAGCAAAAACACTTACGGGATAAATTCTTAAAAACCATTGTATTTCACAGTGCGTATAATAAGTGGTTAGAAAAATGAGGATAGGGAATTACGTATTTCCCCAAATTCTTGAAAAGGTTATACTCCCTTTATGAAAACCCGCAGAAATTTGTCATAAAATCATAGTTTAACTATATCCAAATCCTGTTCGTGTTACTTTTTTTAAAAGTGTGCTATTTGGTGCACCAATGTGCTTAACACGTTTCTTATTTGGAATGACTATCAGGCATTGTGTTGAATAGAAACTTTTTGTTGCCCCCAATTCTCTTATTGCCCTAAGCAATTGCTTATCTCATTTAATGGTTAATCCAGCCCTGTAGCTAGGACTTTCGACGAAGGCTGTAAACGATCATTCCAAGTACGAACAAGACCCTAAAAGGTAGAGTGACAAATATCCCCCCTTGCTAGCCCCTCTCAGACGCTGTCGTCCCTGCGTGCGTCTTTTCAGCACCTCACGCCCGAGCACGATATTAATTCGGCGAAGAAGCCAAAATGTTTTCGAGAAATTAGGCAAATTCAAAAGTTTGCACGCTCTGCTCCAAAACATAAAACTTTAATCGCGAGGAGGGGCAACTTCATGAATATTCAGCAGCGGTGAGAACCACCAGAATTAAAATTCATTAGAAATGAGAACAAAAGAACTACACCGGAGCACAATGGGGTTGGTACGCGGAAAGTGCGTCTGAGCTCCAAAAAAAAATAATATTAATTTTCCCGTTAATTAAATTCAATTCCAACTCCGATAGCGAGGGAATTGAGAATAAAAGTAACTACATGTCGGCGCTAAAAATGGAATTCCCAAAAGAGGAAAAATTCACGGAAAATTAACCGCAAACTTAATGTCTATAAAAATTGTATACGCGATTTACAATCAGATGGGGGAATTACTTACCTTACACAAATATACCTAGTCAATAAACTTATTTAAGAAGAAAATATTTAAATGTTAATTTTAAAAATTGTGTAATTATCATAAGTAACATAGTAAACAAAAGTATGGTATTTCATAAACTTCCAACGTCTTCAAAAACCAGTATATAGTCAAAAATTAATTGTAGAGAAAAATATTTAAATAGTGTGATTATTTACGTTATCATAAATAACGTAATACCATAAGTGTGACATTTCAAAATCTATCAACGCCTTCAAGAAACCAGTATGCCTATAGTAAGTATATCTATTTTTGAGATAAGTATTTTTATCTTACATTTAAATACTTAAGATTATCCACCTTATCATAAGTAACATAATAAACATAATTGTAACAATTCATAATCTCCAAACGCCTACTAGAAAAAGAACCCCTATTCAAAAAAATTATTTTACAGAAAAATATTTAAACGCGTTAAAAAATAGTGTAATTATTGGCCACGAATAGCCGATATACAGGGTGTATACAGAGAAACGATCCAGAAAATTTTCAGGGCATATAACTTGTAGGGGGTAACTTTACAATGACCTTGAAGCATGTCTTCCAGGTCATTCCAAATTTATCTCGAGAACCATTAAAGATACAAAGTTGGTATGGATTTAGAGAAATAATTCCAATTTGAAAAGTTTTCATCATGGTGGTTTGCATCGGATTAAAGACATTTAGACTTAAAATTTTAATTTACAGCCTTTTTAAATTGGAACCATTTCTCAAAATCATTGGTTCTCGAGATAAACTTTGAGTGACCTTGAACCATGAGTTGAAGGTCATCCGAGTTTGCAAATTCTAAAGACCATCTACCAGATGAGTATGTCTAGCAAATTTTGATACTCTAGCATGAGTATTATTCGAGTTATTAGCCCTTCATCTTGGTATCTAGTAACATTAATTTTCATCACAGCCTTCTTGTTTTGTCTAAAATTCTTTGATTTGTTATTGGTCAAATTAGGAAAGACCAAAACACTTTAGACTTAAAATGAGACGGGGAACACGTTTCTAATTGAAACCAACTTTGTATCTTTTATGGTTCACGAGATAAATTTTAAATGACCTTGAAGACATGGTTCAAGGTCATTGAAATTCCCGTTGTCAAGTTGCCCCCCACACGTTCTATATGTCATGAAAATTTCAAATCCGTACTCGAATTAAATTTTGTTTTATTAGCACTGTACCGTTTTTTTGTTTACACCCTGTATCGGCTGTACCCATATCGGTGCATTCCTAATGAAAACCCAATCTGTCCGAAGTAAATAGGTAATAGTAGCCGTGGGACAAAAGAGGTACATTGGAACCTTCCAGATCCGCAGGTCTAAATTATTAACCCCTCAACCTCGTGAGTAATAAATAAATGCGACTAAACTTAATAATGGAACGGCGGAAGAGGGTCTGGATTAAAACGAGGCGATTGTCCGTAAGCCAAAGGAGACAAGGAGCAAAAGGACGCTTTCCCTCAATGTTTACGCGTGTCACGGGAAAGAGAGTCCGCGGGGGCTCCTTAAGTAAGTCTGAATTATCGGCGCGAGCGTCGTGTCGTTGTATAAGGGGAAAGTATTTTCTTTGGTCGCCGCCGGAGGGCGCCACTCACTCTTTCAAAGGACATCCGATGAAAACACACTGTTTGTCTTTCATCAATACTGGCCAAGTGCCGCTCTGTTCCTTTGTGATAGCGAATATGGGAGTAGCTTGCTTTGATATCTTCCCCTTCAAACTGTCTACATACGGTGTGCCTATTTGGATCAGTTCATAATTATCGTCTCTCGTGTTTGTATCGCGAATTATCAGACCGATAAATTGCTACATTTTTCGTACTAGAAAATTTCCTATATTTATCAGATAACTAAATTTTCTTAATTTAGCAGATCTAGAAAATTCTCTAAATTTATCAGATTATAAAATATCCTAAATTTATCAAACTATAAAATATCCTAAATTTATCAAACTATAAAATATCCTAAATTTATCAGACTATAAAATATCCTAAATTTATCAGACTATACAATATCCTAAATTTATCAAACTTTAAAATTTTCTATATTTACCAGACTAGAAAATTCTCTAAACTTTACAGATTATGAAATTTTCTAAGCTTAAGAGACTATAAAATTTTCTTAATTTATCAAACTTTAAAATTTTCTAAATTTACCAGACTAGAAAATTCTCTAAACTTTACAGATTATAAAATTTTCTAAGCTTAAAAGACTATAAAATTTTCTAAGCTTAATAGACTATAAAATTTTCTTAATTTATCAAACTTTAAAATTTTCTAAATTTACCAGACTAGAAAATTCTCTAAACTTTACAGATTATAAAATTTTCTAAGCTTAAAAGACTATAAAATTTTCTTAATTTATCAAACTTTAAAATTTTCTAAATTTACCAGACTAGAAAATTCTCTAAGCTTTACAGATTATAAAATTTTCTAAGCTTAAAAGGCTATAAAATTTTCTAAGCTTAAGAGACTATAAAATTTTCTTAAATTATCAAACTTTAAAATTTTCTAAATTTACCAGACTAGAAAATTCTCTAAACTTTACAGATTATAAAATTTTCTAAGCTTAAAAGACTATAAAATTTTCTTAATTTATCAAACTTTAAAATTTTCTAAATTTACCAGACTAGAAAATTCTCTAAACTTTACAGATTATGAAATTTTCTAAGCTTAAGAGACTATAAAATTTTCTTAATTTATCAAACTTTAAAATTTTCTAAATTTACCAGAGTAGAAAATTCTCTAAGCTTTACAGATTATAAAATTTTCTAAGCTTAAAAGACTATAAAATTTTCTAAGCTTAAGAGACTATAAAATTTTCTTAATTTATCAAACTTTAAAATTTTCTAAATTTACCAGACTAGAAAATTCTCTAAACTTTACAGATTATAAAATTTTCTAAGCTTAAAAGACTATAAAATTTTCTTAATTTATCAAACTTTAAAATTTTCTAAATTTACCAGACTAGAAAATTCTCTAAGCTTTACAGATTATAAAATTTTCTAAGCTTAAAAGACTATAAAATTTTCTAAGCTTAAGAGACTATAAAATTTTCTTAATTTATCAAACTTTAAAATTTTCTAAATTTACCAGAGTAGAAAATTCTCTAAACTTTACAGATTATAAAATTTTCTAAGCTTAAAAGACTATACAATTTTTTAAGCTTAAAAGACTATAAAATTTTCTTAATTTATCAAACTGTAAAATTTTCTTAATTAATCAGACTGTAAAATTTTCTAAATTTATCAGGCTAATTTCTAAACTTAAAAGAATGTAAAAAAATTGAAGCTTAAAAGACTAAAATTTTCTAAGCTTACAAGACTAAAATTTCCTAAATTTATCAGACTATTTTTTTTTCCTAATTTATCAGAATATAAAATTTATCAGAATGGACTTTTCCAAAATTATCAGCGTCGAAAATTATCGAATTCGATAATTATGAAAATTAATTTTTTCAAAGTTATCAGATTTTAAAATTTTCAAAAATATCAGATTCAATAATTTCCAAAATTGATTAGGGTGGAAAATTTAGAATTTAAATCATCGGACTGAAAAATTTGTTTTATAAGATTTGATATCCTCATTGCTTCAAAGTTCCAAGAGGGTTTTTTACTACTTGAGGGGGGGGGGGGCAATATACGGTACCTACAAAGTTGTGGAAACTGTGGTTCATTTAAAATAAAGGAATATTTTCAGCACTGAAAGTTACTTTATACTCCTTTTAAATTTAATTTCATAATTTCTTGAATAAAACCAGCTCCTAATCAAGTACTCTATAACCCGACTCGTTAAAAATTGTACTCGAGGTATTTTTAAGATAAAGTTTCCCCTTAATCAACAGGGTTGCCACGATACCTGGAAAACCTGGAATTCCTGGAAAAGTCAGGGAATTTGAATATGGGTATAAAAATCAAGGAAAAGTCAGGGAATTTTAAAAATTAGTCTAAAAATCAGGGAATTTAATTTCGGTTTCAAATAGGAAACTTTTACCAAGATATAGGCACAAAATAAGTCAGGGAAAATCTCCGGAGATGGTCAGCAGCGGCGGCCCTAGGGCAGAGCAAGCGGAGCGGTCGCTCTAGGCGCCAGGTGGAAAGGGCGCCAAAATTCCTTTTGAGAGGCGCGGGGCGGCGTGGCAGACGGCGGAGCCGCCGCCCAGAAAATTAATTTGCACAATCTCGCTCTACCATGACCAAGGGCTCGGGCCGGCGCTGATGGTCAGGGAAAACCGGGAAAAGTCAGGGTATTTGATAGTGAAAAAACTGTGGCAACCCTGATCAAGTACTCGATTACTCTACTCGAATACTCGATTAAAAAAATTTTATACTCGATAACCGACTTGATTGCCTAAAACCACTACTCACACAGCCCTATCTAACTGTTAAAATCTGGTGGTTAAGTTAAGGCTATTTTCTCTAATAAGACCTTCAATGGTTTAAAGGCCTAGGTTTTCTTCTGCCTGTCACCCTTGAAATTTGCTTTCCTTCCAAACAAATACCCTGGTGGTAGGCCAACCTCAGAACACGTTGGCCTACCACCAGGGTATTTGTTTGGAAGGAAAGCAAATTTCAAGGGTGACAAGCGGAAGAAAACCTAGGCCTTTAATATCTGAGCCAACGTGTTCCACTGTTAATGTCTGATAGTTAGCGACAGAGGTCGGCTTATACGTCCAATCAGGAAGGAAGGAGATGAGCTGGTAAAAATGGAACCATTTGTATTCCAGTCACGCCCATTCCGCCGCTCTCTGATCAGCACTTTATATCTAAATGCTAAAACGGTCATCAATATTCTCATCGGCCGCTCAGTCTCCGCGCCATCAGCCTGACGCGGGGAATACGCGGACGACCTCTGGCGGATGGATCTTCAATCAAAATGGCAATTATTTCTAATGGCCTGAGAACTTCCCCCGAATTTTAACGATTTTGCACATTTTTAAGGAATTTTTGAACCCCGATTAAATTTTTGCATAAATTGGCCTTCGCTGTCGTTGACACGTGTTCGGGGGGCTTAAACGACCATTTTTAGAAAGAGTGACGGATATGGGAGATGTTGAACCACGTTTCCATGACGACGACGTCGCGAAAAAAGCCCAAAAACGATCAAGGACAACGTTTAAATTGAAGAGTCAAAATTTCGTTAAAGCAAGAATTATTTTATAAAAACATAAGTCTATAATATTTACCATAAGTTTGTCACTTTGGGGAAAATTTTACCGAGAGCTAGTAACGGAGTGACGTCATCACTTGAAGAAAATTTCCCCCTAGCGTGGCTCTGTCAAAGGCTACGTGTTACGCAAGTCCGTATTGCAGTCTGTATCGTGAATAGCTCTCAGTAAAACTTTTGCACGTGAAGAATAGATAGTGTCACACTAATGTAACAATATTATACACTTATGATAATAATAATGATCAGCTACACTAATACCCAAGGCGCCACCACAGGCCTAAGTAATCATGCGACTTTTAAGGCCGAGTTAAATCGCGCAGATGGTGATAAGCTATTCATGCCAAGAGCTCCCTCCACTAACTATTAACGTTAACCCCTACAAGTTTTTATGGAAAGGAAAAGCCGAAGAACTAGAGGGAAAACCCCTCAAACCAGTGGGGAGAGAACTTGCAAACTTAACGTGAAAGGAGGGGTTTCGAGTTTTTCACCCAGTGCCACCTAGGAGAAACAAACACAGCACCCCACACAAGGAGAACGCAACCCGTCAGAAGTCGTGCATTTTCTTGAGTACAGTTTTCATTGGTTAGACGTTTTAGCGCCTGCTGCCGTCGGAATTAAGGGGAAAATTCGGAAATTGTCTTTCCCCCTTTCCGTAAAACGTTCAGCTAGAGCTCCATCTTTACCGTTAACCTCTACAATTTTTAATTATATACAAGTATAATCAGGAAACTATATAGGTATACACTTGGAATGTCTAATGAAGATTTTTACGGCCGTGATGTAGCTCGTATAAATGGGCGTGTCTTAAAGCGGGTAAACTCACGATAAAAACTCTCGCGCCTCGCTACCCTCATTCGACGAAAACTCGTCATTAAGCCTAGTCATGGTTATGATATTATTAGCTTACCTGATTATCTCTTTAATAACCATACAAATACCTGAAATTAGGTATCACTACACTTCTTTCGCGAAGAACGTTATAATTACTTTAAAATATTAAGTACGATAACAAATTGAGGTTTTATAATCTATTGTTTTATAAGCCTTTTTTGCGCGGGAAGATCGCCTATTTGTTACCATGACGACGCATTCTTTTCGCGTCAAACCTCGAGCCAATGAATTTGACGTAGTTAAGCCCCGCCCTTTTCTCGACGCGTTTTGGTATCACCGTCGCAATGGAACCTTAGACATTCCAAGTGTATACCTCTATAGTTTCCTGGTATAATTATATATTTCACCCTAACAACGAAAATATTTAACGCGTTGTTGCCAAGTTGGTCCGAAATAAGTAAATTTATCTGTGATAAAATTATGAGACAAATTAGAAAGTTTCGTCGTGGCATATTGGGGAACTGAAAGTCGGAAACTATTTAAAGTAGATCCGCTAATCCTTGGGCTCTTGAAGACAAATCCCATTAGCGGGAGAGGAAAGCTTCGGCCGTTTAAATTTTTTAAAAGGATTATAAACTCTCTTAAAATTATTTCTCGAATTTAAGCCGCATTTTCCATTCAACGGAAGTTCCAACTTTACGATCGCTATACCTAAACTGAAGTGCCTACTTGCCAGCTAGGAGCAACAAACACAAGGAGAACGCAGCTAGCCTTTAAACAGGCTAACGAAGGGTTGTGTACGAATTTCATTGGACGAGCGTCACGAGCCTTTAGGCTGAACGTTTTACTAGCGGGGGGGAAGACAATTTCCGAATTTTCCCCTTCCGACGGCAGCAGGCGCTGAAGCTTCTAGCCAATGAAAAATGTACGCAAGAAAATCCGCGACTTTTGACGGGTTGCGTTCTCCTTGTGTGGGGTGTTGTGTTTGTTACTCCTAGTTGCCAGAAATATTCGCCGCCCAAAACAGACGAACAAATGAATTAGGTAAAACTTATAAAGCTGGTTTCAAACTCGACGGAAAATTAGCAGCGTAAAGTTGAACGTTAGTGGTATATCGAATGGGAATCAACTTTCAGCTCGGTGTTTATTACCGTCTTTCCGGCATATTTTCCGTCGAGTGTGAAACCAGCTTAAGAGTTTAGACATAGCGTAATTCTGCACAATATAATCTCCTACAAGTTTCCGCGTTTACGTTTTCCAGGGCTAGCTTAATCTGCCTATCGTTAGGCATTCGCAACTAGAAAAAGGACTAACGTCAAAACTAGTGTTGTTAATTTTACTGAAAAATTTCCGGAAAATTTTCCGAATTTACCTAATTACTCCACTGGTTTATGCCAAAACTAATTTGGCCCATCATACATTTATTAGCATAAGACTATCAAGGCCCACTAAGTTTGAATTGGGCATAAATACGCGTGTATTCAGCACTAGCATAGAAACTTGAGGAATAGAAAGATTCGATGAAACGTGTTACGGGCTCGGTACGGGCAAAAGGTTCTCCGTTCATTTCCGCTTGAATCTAATTGGCCGTTATTTCAAATTTTGATTGGACCAGAGATAACCGGAAATGAAAGGAGATCCTTTTGCCCGTGTCATCTTAGTAAAGCACGTAAAAAGGCAGGGCCTTCTATTCCTGTGGTAGTTTCTATGGCACTAGATAGGCGCGGGAGCCAAAAAAACTACGCTACCTGGGGGTGAAAAATAGCAAATCCTGCCAACCCCCTTACCACCTAGTGTTCGGAATTGTTTATTCATTATCCACAAATTTTCCGATTTATTTAAAAAACGTTGGTAAAAAGAATATCATTTTAACTTATTTAATTATGTTTTTTACGCAACCAAGCATTAATTTGAATAAAAGTGGTATTTATTTAAATAATTGTTTGTTTTATTTAAATAATAGGCTTATTCACTTTCGATTATTTAAACATTTTACAATTTTTATTCAACTATTGGTTATTTAAATAAATATTATTTAAATGTCGCCGAGCTTATTTTATTCATGGATAAAAATTAATCGAATGCCGAGCACTACTACCACCTATACTACCTCTTGCCATCCGGTAGCATGCATTGGGGGATTTGTGCATAAGGTTCAATTTTTCACCACCAGTCATTTGTCTAACGTTAAAATCCCACGCGTTTCAAACTTAGGGAGGCCTTGATAGTCTTATGTTATTAGTTATTTGGCTATAGTTAAGTGAACTCGAAAGTTAATTTGTAAGCAACCCGTGAATGAACCAACTTGGGAATTTGAATACTGATTGGCGAGTCACTCCCTTTCGGCAGTCGAGAGTGAGGGGCCAATTGGGATTTCGAAAGGTCTCTATTTCCAGATGGAAATTGCTTCTTCGTGGTCTATCCGCGGAGAGATTCTATCAAGCCTCTTATACAGCTTACGTACTGAAACAGCTCCCCCGCGCATTCGTTAATGACAGAAGTATATTATATCTCAATTTTAAGATAAGTAGGGCACAAAAATGAAACATGGGATGGTATTTTAAGGTCCACAGAATCGTTTGAAAAATTGGGGCCAAATTTCAGTTAACTGCGAATATTGGCTCGTTGGGGAAATTTGAGAATTAAGAAATTTGAAACGTAGTGGCTGTGGTCTTTCTAAATTTCCTAAAGTTGATTTTATGTATTACATATGTATATATTAATTGTATGTGTGGACTATCTTGTACAGGTAATACTAAATTAAAACCATGGAAACCACTGTTGTACAATAAAAATTCTGATGTATTCTTTAGTTTAGTATGTAATCGCCTGACTCGGCGTCGAAACGGCCGTAGCGTAGCTTTTATTTGTTTTTAATAAAATAATTTTTATTGTACAACAGTGGTTTCCATGGTTTTAATTTAGTATGTATATATTGTAAATAGCCAATTCTTTTAATTTCAATATTTGATTTTGGTTCTAAAATTTTCCAAACATAGTGTTCTTTAAAATAGTTAGGAAATATGTTTCGGTAAATGACAATGAACAGTAAATGTTATAGCGTACTCGTGGAATCAAATAATGGTTTCCTCCCTGATGTAAAAGGGATTTGGAAATTTACAAAGAGCCAATAATTAATTCAATCGTACCCAAACCCTTAAAATGAAAAGGTTTCTTTGACGCTTTAACGATAGCTACCACAGTTATGTTTTCGCTCGATCGGTCAATAAAGCATATTTTCCCGATGTAATAGTTTTAGAAACTTACTACACCGTGTATTTCACCCAAACTCAGCGGGAACCCTTGAAGTCACATGTTAAAAGCTAATATAGTAACTTTGACACAAACGATTGAAAATTGTTTTCATTTTGATATAAATTTAATTGGCGCTTAAATAAATGCCGCTCTCTTTTTCTTTAATGCCCCTACGCGCATGCGCGAGTCGCTGAATAAAATAGTCACTTGTTTATGTTAGTTTTATTTGTAAAGCTAAAGTTTGCGTGCATTGTTTTCTTTGAGGAGGCGCGTGCGAAATTGAACGAGCCCTTATATATGGAAATATTAAGCACCACGCGCTTGAAAATATAACGTTTTTACAAGTATGAACTGGCTCTCTGTATTACTACTTCTAGGCAAATCGCTGAACAGGTTTTATTTAAGCGTCTATTGGTCAAAACTGGTTATCAAAACGACTTAAACTAGGTTTAAGTTTAGCAGTATATGAATACTTATATTATACTAGTTATAAAATGTACTTCTGGTAATACGTACTCACTCCTTTGGAATGTTAATTAAGGGCAAATCTATCGGATGAAAAACCAACCAAAGTAAGCCCAATCCTAGACTGAAAATAGGCCAAAATTTCACTTGGGAATAGCGAGCCAAAAGCAAGATTGTCTTAACGAAACTTGGCCTAAATCGACAGTGGCATCGCTAAGACTTTTTTCATTGTAAGCTAATTTGAATAGCCCCCCCCCCCCCCCCCGTCTTGGGCTTTAACTCGCCACCTCCAAAATTATTCGAAGAAAAGAAAATAACTAAAAATTCGATATTTTTAATGTTTAAAAATTCACACGTTTTATGGAAATGTTTATACATTAAAACCAGTAAAAGTATATTGTACAAGATAGTTTTGCTTACGTTGGCGATTTCAGTTAAATTGATTCAGTTCAAGGGTGTCAAAATTTCCAATTTTAACGATATTTTAAGATTTTGAAGTTACTATTTGTCTATATATTTTTGGAAATTCTTTTTAGAATTTTCGGACATTATTAAAATTTTAATTGGCCATCGTTAGTGGAATCGTGAACTCAACTTTCAAAATATACTAAAATCTTATAATAAAAATAACTACTATAAACAAGGCGAATTCGACCTTGAAAATGGTCATCCCGACCTTCAAAATGTTTATCTCCAAAATATAATAAAATCCTTTAATAAAATAACTGCTATAAACATGGCGATTTCGACCTTGAAATGGTGATTTTGACCTTGAAAATGACTTATCTTTTACCTTATAATAAAATAACTGCTATAATCATGCCGATTTCGACCTTGAAATGAAGGTTTTGACCTTGAAAATAACTTATCTTTTATCTTATAATAAAATAACTGCTATAAACATGGCGATTTTGACCTTGAAATGTTGATTTTGACCTTGAAAATGACTTATCTTTTATCTTATAATAAAATAACGGCTATAAACATGGCGATTTTGACCTTGAAATGTTGATTTTGACCTTGAAAATAACTTATCTTTTATCTTATAATAAAATAACTGCTATAAACATGGCGATTTTGACCTTGAAATGGTGATTTTGACCTTCAAAATGACTTATATTTTATCTTATAATAAAATAACTGCTATAAACATGGCGATTTCGACCTAGAAATGGTGATTTTGACCTTCAAAATTACTTATATTTTATCTTATAATAAAATAACTGCTATTAACAGGACGATTTCGACCTTGAAATGAAGGTTTTGACCTTCAAAATTACTTATATTTTATCTTATAATAAAATAACTGCTATTAACATGACGATTTCGCCCTTGAAATGGTGATTTTGACCTTGAAAATGACTTATCTTTTATCTTATAATAAAATAACTGCTATTAACATGACGATTTCGACCTAGAAATGGTGATTTTGACCTTCAAAATTACTTTTATTTTATCTTATATTAAAATAACTGCTATAATCATGGCGATTTCGACCTTAAAAATGACTTATCTTTTAAATTAGAAAATTAGTAAGTTATAGCCAACCTTGTATGACGGCATACAAGGTGATACCATGGATATTACCGTAAATAAGGTTATAATAACTGAATCGACCATTTGGTTAAAGTTTAATGCTCCCTTAACATATCGGTGAAGAACGTTCAATTGGACTTTTGTATAAAACCGGAAATTCCGCTCGCAAAGCAGGAAGTAGCAAGGCCAAAAAGGGGGTTTGTCGACAGAGAAACAGTGATATTTAATGGCCCATAAATAGGCAACTGGAGTCAATCCTAACGTAACAGGGCTTATCAACCGTCTCGAGAAGGCAGAGCCTCGTCCTTCGGGAGGCAGGGCGGACTGGGGATCCGTTTCCGTCGAGAAAGATATAATGTTATCGCTGTCCCTTTATTGGCTGGCCTATCTGAGGCAATGGCCAGCGTCTTAACTACAAGGAGGAATAACATCTCCTTCGGGACGACCAATCTTTATGGGCTTTCCGCTGGTCAAGGAATGCGAGGAATTATACGGGGATATCCAATAGCCGCCGATGCCAATACGAAAGACGCCCGCGTAATGTTTTACAGCTAAGGCCACTAAAAAGGAATATAGAAGTACAAGTCCCGCGGGGACCATTGATTAGTGGCACCCTCGTTCGATCAATGATTCGGATAATATCGAAAAAACGAACTCCGGAAACATTCCTTCCAATAGACTTTTTGTCTATTAACTCGTCCGTTGGTTGGTTGAGCTGGTTGGTCCCTAAACGTCTAACGCGTACGGCTCAGGTCAGTGGCGAAGGAACTATGGGGTACAAGGGTACAATGTACCCCCTTGATCAGGTCAGTGGCGAAGGAACGGGGGTACAAGGGTACAATGTACCCCCCTTGATCAGGTCAGTGGCGAAGGAACGATGGGGTACAAGGGTACAATGTACCCCCTTGATCAGGTCAGTGGCCTAGGAACGATGGGGTACAAGGGTATAATGTACCCCCCTTGATCAGGTCAGTGGCGAAGGAACGATGGGGTACAAGGGTATAATGTACCCCCTTGATCAGGTCAGTGGCGAAGGAAGGATGGGGTACAAGGGTATAATGTACCGCCTTGATCAGGTCAGTGGCGAAGGAACAGGGGTACAAGGGTACAATGTACCCCCCTTGATCAGGTCAGTGGAAAAGGAACGGGGGGTACAGGGGTACAATGTACCCCCTTGAAATCGGAAAGGGGCCCCAAATTGGTTTGAAAAGGTTGTCAAATTGTTTTAAAAGGGGCGAAAAACGCCTGCCGTGGAGGGGGTGCCAAATTTCGCATCCAAGCTGTACCCCCCTTAACCCAAAACGTTCATATGCTCCTGGCTCAGGTACCAAGTTGGACGACTCATTGAGTTGAGAATAGTGTATCTATAGAGTAATTGGGACCCGGTGTCTTGTGAAATAATAACATAAAATTTATGGAGGTCTGAAATTGGAATTTCACGAGACAAATTTCTAACTAAAAGTCATCTACTTATATATTATTACGACAGGTTCCACGTGGTTCGTGCTCTGTTTAAGTTGCTTTTCTTAATGATTCTAACGCTGCAAATTTTGAGTACGGGATTTGAATTTAAGTGATTTCAGAAATCAGAAACTGATTTTCAGATTTTAGAACGCAATTTTCGTGTTGACTTCTAGTTTTTTATGCTGATTTCGGGATTTTGGAAGTTATTTTAGGCCAGATTTCGGCATTTTACAGATGATATTAAGGTTTCTAAAATCATTTGTCTCTAGAGTGTACGGGATCTGGACGAATTTCGTACCCCTTGGTAAAATAATGGAATATAAAATTACAGCACTGGAAGTTCTAATATAAGATGTACTTTGAGCACATTTTTTGTAACGCGACCATATTTAAACTATACCTCTAGCAAAAGTGACATAATTACCAAAAGTGTGACAATCGGACCTATTTGTTAATGAATGTTACGAGCGAAATACAAGTTGGGAGGGGAGAAGGGAATGTATGCCTTTGGGAGGGAAGGAAGTTAAAACCAACAAATAACGCCTCGTAGTGAGGAACGGAGGAACTAAGTAGCACTGGTCAAAGTTAGTGTACTTTTTTTGCTTTTCGTCGTTCTGTGGAGATGCTATCGCCGTTTACCTACGATATAATACCATAGACTAAAAAAGATCCAGAAAGGCGACAATAAATAGTCTTTTATGTGGTCGATCTCGAGTCGAGCATTCATTAAACCTTTAGCATACGAAAGTACAGGGATTGTCACACTTTTGTTAATTATAAATAATCAGCTAGGCTAATACCCAAGGCACCACCTTAGGCCTAAGTCATCCAGTGGCGTAACTAGGGTAAATGTCGCCTATAGCAAGCACAGAAATCGCGCCCAGTCTGCAAGGGCGTATTTAAAGGGGTTTGGGACCAGGGGAGTTAAAAATGACGTGTTACCATACGCACTGGGGGCTTCTACTTGGGACAAAGGCGATTAATGAATAGTATAAGCAAAAGAATAGATAATCTTATTATCTCTTGTATTGATGTCAGACCAACATGTGATATTTCTTAAAGAGGCTAAAACGTTTACTGAAGATATACACTTTTTAAAAAATCTTTCTGAATTTTTTCATACTTTTTTTATGATTTTTGGCCATTTTGCGCCCTTCTCAAAGTGGCGCCCATGGCATGTGCCATGTCTGCCATACCCTAGTTACGCCACTGAAGTCATCATGCGACTTTTGAAGCCCTTAATTCAGGTGGCCGGGTTACAATGCGTAGGAGGGTGGTGGCAAGCCCTGCATGCCACGAGATCGAGCCAACAGCTCCCTACACTAACTATTACCGTTAACCTAGACAAGTTTTAATGGAAGGGGAAACCCCTTAAACCAGTGGGGAGAGAACTTGCAAACTCAAAGCAGAAAGAATTGTTCCGAGTTTTCACCCAGTGCCACAAGTTCGGATCGAACCCGGCTCCTCTTGCTGCGAGGCGAAAGTGCTAACCATTCGGCCACCCCACCTACTTTTGGCACTTTTGCTCTAGTTAAACTATTCCCAACTCAATAACTAATATAAATTGGTTTGTGAATCAGTCAATTAACTCCACTAGGCGATATGTGGGGTGGCGGAGTGGTTAGCACTTTCGCCTCGCAGCAAGAGGAGCCGGGTTCGATCCCAGCTTGTGGCACTGGGTGAAAACTCGGAACCACTCCTTCTGCGTTGAGTTTGCAAGTTCTCTCCCCACTGGTTTAAGGGGTTTTCCCCCGAGCTCTTCGGTTTCCCCTTCCATAAAAACTTGTTGAGGTTAACGGTAATAGTTAGTGTAGGGAGCTGCTGGCTCGATCACGTGGCATGCAGGGCTTGCCACCACCCTCCTACGCAGTCTAACCCGGCCACCTGAATTAAAAAAGGCTTCAAAAGTCGCTTGATGACTTAGGCCTAGGGTGGTGCCTTGGGTATTAGCCTAGCTGATTATTATTATTATTATTATTATTATTATCTACTACAGATTTCCATAACTCTTCGCCAGTCATGGTCTCTAATCAAAAGATTTGCCGCTGTACGTTCGCCGCTTCCAGACAAATGAAGACGGGAAGATTCGATTATAGCGACACCAAGTTTGTTCCAAATGAACTAAAATTTCCCGTGATTTCCGATGCTTTCTTTGAGACAACAGCCGTCAAAAAAGGCCGTAGGGGCAGACTTCAAAAGTTTAAAATTTCAGTTGAGAAATGTTTACTGTGGAAACTCAAATAATCAGCTAGCCTAATTTCTAAAGCAGCACCTTAGGCCCAAGTCATCGATTTCTGGGTTGCAATGCGTATAAGGGTGGTGGCAAGCCCCTCATGCCACGCGCACCAACAGATCCCTACACTTTTTATTTATACCGTTTTTAACACACAATTCTAAGGGATTTGTGTGCAGTGGGCCCACGTACAGTGTAGCCGACGCCGCCGCCGCCGTATTCCACGTAACTCTCCAAGAATTAGGCTTAGAAGGGCCAGGGATATCGTAATCGAAAGAAAATATCATGTGGTCGGTAGCCCGTCAAACATTTGTGAAATCGGAGACCAAAATGTTAATCATTTTTCCATTTAAGTGGTTTTTCGCGATTTTAGAATCTAAATATACATACTTTTTTTTTAAATTTAGACCGACTTGGTTGAAAATTATATTTTTAGTTAGTACTGATCATTTCTGAACTACATTTTCGGTTTCATTAAGAAATTTTAATTTTAAGTGAGATTTCTGGCCAATTCGCGGGACCCCACAACCCGCGTACGCGCTATTGTGATATTTGAATTTCGTACCAATTGATACAGGCGCCATCTAACTCCAAAAAATAAATTTTAAAATTTTTTAAAAGATCCATGGAGAAATTATAAGAATAAAATTTAAACGGAGGAAACACATGGATTTTCAAAACAAAAGTTTATTTTAAAAACTGTCGTGAGCTTTCGACCCGCGGGTCTTTGTCAAACTAAGAAAGCAATCTAAAATTTTTGAATATATATACAGTTTCTTAAAAACTCATACAAGGTTACAAAAAATGTTAAAAAATTAAAAAAATACAAAGCAACTAATTTCTAAAAGTAACTTTAAAGCACGAACTAATGATGCTTCAGCTAACAATTTAAGTGTCAGTGAAAAATTTGCCTTTAAAACTCTCAAATCTGATAAGTCAATAAAAATTTTAAGTGCGAATAAAGGGGGGAAAGTAGTGGTGTTAAATACGGCTAACTACAACGAAAAAATGTTAGATTTATTAAATAATTCTGGTGATTACATTGAAATAATAAGAGATGAAACAGTTAAACTAGATAAAATTGTCAGACAGAAAATTAGGAAGTGTATTTCAAACAATGAACTAGACAAGAATGACTTTTTTAGATTAATCTCTAATAATCTCAAAACACCCTTTATTTACGTCCTACCCAAAATTCACAAGAACAACTGCCCCTTACGTCCTGTAGTTTCTTCTCGTGACAGTCCGACTTATTGGCTGGCTCGTAGGTTAGTTAAAATTCTTTCACCTCTTGTAGGTACCACCCCTCACCATATCGTTGAAAAATTAGAGAGGTAAAATTAGAAACATCCTATCGCATTCTTAGTCTAGATGTGATTAGTTTATTTACTAATGTACCAATTAATGGGGTGATAGATATTTTAAAACAAAAACTGGAAACGGATGATGGATGGAAAAATCGTACTGATTTAAAATTAGACTCTATATTAAATTTAACGAAATTGTGTTGTGAAAGTACCTATTTCTCGTTTAATGAAAATTTCTATTCCCAGTCACGTGGTTTAGCGATGGGAAACCCCCTCTGCCCGTTTTTAGCAAATTTATATATGGAACATGTAGAAGAATTTTTTTAAATGTTAGAAATAGTAGACATATAAAACTGTGGCTGAGATACGTTGATGATATCTTTATTTTATTTAAAAATATTAAAGGGGGGACTGATAAATTATTGTACTTCGCTAATTCTATAGATAACTCGATTAAATTCACATTAGAAATGGAAAATGACGGTAAACTACCTTTTTAGATGTTTTAATAGAACGTACTGAAATATGTAATAAATTAAAATGTTCCCTCTATCAAAAGGCCACCCATTGTAAACAATTTCTAAACTAGCAGTCCTATCATAGTAATAAGATAAAACTGGGGATGGTAAAAAGTTTGAAACATAGGATTGAAGCAATCTCTGATACCCCTGATGTAGATAAACAAACATTAAAAAATCAATTAATCGACTCTGGTTATCCAAAACCTGTAATATCAGGAATTTTCCAATCTCATAATTTAAAACTACAATCTGTTGTTAACCCTAAACCAAAAATAGTTCTTCCTTACGTAAAAAAATAAAAGCGAAACTGTAAACAGACTATACGAGCAAATTTAATATAAACCTTGTAAACCGAGGTGGAAAGAACTTAAAACGTATTTTTAAAAATAATTCATCTAAAAAAGATATGGAAATTTTCAATGAGAAATGTATAGTTTATAAATTTAATTGTAGCTGTGGAAAACCCTATATTGGAGAGACGAAACGCCCCCTTAAAAAACGTATTTACGAACATAAGAATTGTATAAAGTTGGGCGACTCTGAAAATGGTATGGCAGAGCATATTTGGAAATCTGGAAAAAATGAGAATCACGTGATCAATTTTAATGAACCAAACATTTTATACAGGGAATCGAATTATTTTAAAAGAAAATTTATTGAAGGTGTTTATATAAATGACATTGGTAGACTCAACCTTGATAAAGGGAGTAAAACAGCAAAACTGTGGGGGTTATTTGATAAGGAGCTCCTGTACCCTACCCGTAGAAATTAGTTGCTTTGTATTTTTTTAATTTTTTAACATTTTTTGTAACCTTGTATGAGTTTTTAAGAAACTGTATATATATCAAAAAAATTTAGATTGCTTTCTTAGTTTGACAAAGACCCGCGGGTCGAAAGCTCACGACAGTTTTTAAAATAAACTTTTGTTTTGAAAATCCATGTGTTTCCTCCGTTTACATTTTATTCTTAACTCCAAAAAACATGGCTACCTTATTTCCGAAACCAGCTAACTCGATAAACGCGGTTTGTCTAAAATTTAATTTAAATTAACGTGTTTGCGTTAGCTACTTTATTTCCAAAACCAGGTAACTCGAAAAATTATTTTCCGATAAAATTCCTCTTGGGTTTAAAAATTCTTCTTAGGTTAATTAAGCTAATGTACATGATGATTGGAAATTTGTTCAAATTTAAATTTAATATTTAAAATATAGGGGGAATTGTGGGTACTTAAATGTCCGTGACAGCTTGTTGTCCCTACACTCACTATTACCACTAATCTCAACAAGTTTTTATGGAAAGGAGAAACCGAAGAACTCGGGGGGAAACCCCTTTATTCAGTGAGGAGAGAACTTGCAAACTCAACGCGGAAGGAGTGGTTCCGGGTTTTTACCCAGTGCCACAAGCTGGGATCGAACCCGGCCCCCAGAGACATAGCAACATTTCGACGCCAGGGGGAGTCAATTGGAATTTTTGAAGGATCGTCTAAAGTAATTGGGGGAATAAATTTCCACCCCTAATCCCTAATAGTGGGATAGAGTAATGGCACTGTGACGTAATAGATAAAAAAATTGCACTCAAAATGGCTACTACTCTATAGTCTGATAGTTTGTACTTTGAAAATATCGTTATTAATATTTTTTAGAAAATAATATTTTCGCATAACATAGTCCCTATGTCCCCCCAGATGCTACGCCCCTGCCGGCCTCCTCCTAAGAAAAGAACATTGAGTTGGGAATATTAATCTAGAGGTCCAATCAAAACGTCGATTTCAGTATTTCGCGAAACAAGTTTTTAACAAATAAGAATACTACCGTATGCTCAAAAATGACGAAAAAACTTTATCATTCTACCCGTGGCGCCGTCTATCTTTCAATGGTTCGTTCAAATAAGACGCGTTTTACGGCAAAATTTTTTTTTTCAAAAATAATGGATGGCGCCACGGGTCATATGATAACGTTTTCCCGTCATTTTAGAGGAGACGGCACATTTTTAATTTTCAAAAGCTTGTTTCGCGGGAAGCAGATTTGATTGGATCTCTAGATTAATATTCTCAACTCAATGGAAAAGAATTGCAGCCGCACGCGTTCGTCGTTCAGGGAAACTAGCTTCATCCCTCCGTATCAGTTCGTGTATTATAGATCTGTATGGATTGATCTTCCTGTTCCATTAGAACGAGCTCGGGGACTGGGCTGCTGAATTCCCAGAAGGGCCCACATTGCTGTCTCAAATGAGACGAAACCGATATAATGGCTACCTACTTATGACACTCAACCGGCGTCTGCTGCCGTATATTAGGCCTCGGATTATAAAGCTATCATTCTAAATCGAGCAGACGGCGTCAATTGGTTTTTACAAATGAAATTGCACAAACCAAATTGAAATAGGGTATTTTAGATATTGACGAGCTGTAGTAAGTTTGTATTTTGTATATTGTGTTTCCATGGTAAACTTTTCAATAGTACATTGAATATAAGATTTTTTTCAATAGGTCTTTCAATAAAATACGGGATGTCACGTGTACATGTTTTTTCTATGTCACTAGCTATAATTATTGACTGGAATTCATACCTCTACTCGGAATGCTTATATTGATGTATCGCGATTGGTAAGATCACTCTGACGGCTTTGGCACCGCCTACGAGATAAAAAATCCCCTCTGCGCGCGCTCCCCACTCACGTTGTTGTTCGTTAAGTTAACATAGTGAGTTTAGTGACGTCGAAAAAACCGTCAGCCACATCGAGACGAAAATCTGCCGCGATAAGCATTCCAAGTAATAGTATGGATTCCTGTTATTGAAGATAGAAAGCACGCGCTACAGTCGATAAAGATATGGGAATTTGAAGTTCACGTGCGAAACGCACGCGCCAATAAAGTACTCGTGACACAGAAAAAATATATATATTTCTAACTTTTTTATTGTTTTGTTTTATGGAAACACCTATTTACGCAGGGATACACAAATGCGTGAACTTTGAGCAAATATTGATTCGGGATGCGTCTAGTTTGTCATAATTCTAACTCAGCCAACCGCTGAACATGTTGGCCTAATTTAAAGGGGGACAGGCAGAAGAAAACCAAGGCCTTTAAGATAGCAAACTTGGCTCTGTACGTACCATTTCTCCCAAATTTTGGGAGAAATCATATATCTGATACCCACGTTCTTTCAAATGATATCATCTACCAAAGAACACGTTTCTGAAATTATTGACGTTCTCCAATTACGTAACGCACTAACAATATTATTGTAAGAAGAGAGGGAGGTTCTTATAAGTGTTACCAAAAGGCTATAATTATTGACGTTCTCCAATTACGTAACTAACTAACAATTGTAAGAAGAGAGGGAGTTTCTTATAAGTGTTACCAAAAGGCTATAATTATTGACGTTCTCCAATTACGTAACGCACTAACAATTGTAAGAAGAGAGGGAGGTTCTTATAAGTGTTACCAAAAGGCTATAATATATATTTTACGAGAGTAGTCATGCTTGAAACGTACCTTCGCATGTTCCCGATGATGATTCAAATTGCTTTTCGGAAGGAAACCTTGTGCGAGTTACTAAGGCTATTGCATCGGGAAAATGATTTATTAATTAGTAAATGTTCCTATACAATGTTTGGTTTGGTGGAATATTAGCGCTCAATTCGAGCCCGCGAAGGTTCATGTTTCGTATTTATGGACAGTGATCCAAAAATCCCTCTATTTTCGAATATTGTGTATACCACTGGTAAATAGTGCTAAATATGGTAAATTATTGCATATAATGGTAATTATGGTAAATTATTGCATATAATGGTAAATATGGTAAATATGGAAAACAATGGTAAATATGGAAAACAATGGTAAATATGGAAAACAATGGGTAAATATGGAAAACAATGGTAAGTATGGAAAATTATGGTAAATATGGAAAACAATGGTAAATATGGAAAACAATGGTAAATATGGAAAACAATTATGGTAAATATGGAAAATTATGGTAAATATGGTAAATTATGGTAAATATGGTAAATTATGGTAAGTAATGGTAAATATGGTAAATTATGGTAAATATGGAAAATTATGGTAAATATGGTAAATTATGGTAAGTAATGGTAAATATGGTAAATTATGGTAAATATGGAAGACAATGGTAAATATGGTAAATTATGGTAAATATGGAAGACAATGGTAAATATGGTAAATTATGGTAAATATGGAAGACAATGGTAAATATGGTAAATTATGGTAAATATGGTAAATTATTATATATAATGGTAAATTATTATATATAATGGTAAATTATTATATATAATGGTAAATTATTATATATAATGGTAAATTATTATATATAATGGTAAATTATTATATATAATGGTAAATTATTATATATAATGGTAAATTATTATATATAATGGTAAATTATTATATATAATGGTAAATTATTATATATAATGGTAAATTATTATATATAATGGTAAATTATTATATATAATGGTAAATTATTATATATAATGGTAAATTATTATATATAATGGTAAATTATTATATATAATGGTAAATTATTATATATAATGGTAAATTATTATATATAATGGTAAATTATTATATATAATGGTAAATTATTATATATAATGGTAAATTATTATATATAATGGTAAATTATTATATATAATGGTAAATTATTATATATAATGGTAAATTATTATATATAATGGTAAATTATTATATATAATGGTAAATTATTATATATAATGGTAAATTATTATATATAATGGTAAATTATTATATATAATGGTAAATTATTATATATAATGGTAAATTATTATATATAATGGTAAATTATTATATATAATGGTAAATTATTATATATAATGGTAAATTATTATATATAATGGTAAATTATTATATATAATGGTAAATTATTATATATAATGGTAAATTATTATATATAATGGTAAATTATTATATATAATGGTAAATTATTATATATAATGGTAAATTATTATATATAATGGTAAATTATTATATATAATGGTAAATTATTATATATAATGGTAAATTATTATATATAATGGTAAATTATTATATATAATGGTAAATTATTATATATAATGGTAAATTATTATATATAATGGTAAATTATTATATATAATGGTAAATTATTATATATAATGGTAAATTATTATATATAATGGTAAATTATTATATATAATGGTAAATTATTATATATAATGGTAAATTATTATATATAATGGTAAATTATTATATATAATGGTAAATTATTATATATAATGGCAAATATTTTTTATATTATATAATCATATATGAAATTAAGAAAATAATTAAAAAAAGGAATATATCAACCTTAAAAATATCTTAAACTTAATTTTCATTACACTACAAGTCTGTTCTAAATCTTAAAGGTTTTATCTCCCTAAATGTAGGTTTCAGTTTTAAATACTATAAATAATTCATGGAAATATATTATTATATATTACATTATCTACCATTATTTACCACTTTTCCCATTTTATACCATCCCGTTATTTACCATTTCTTTTTATAGCATCACGTCATTTACCATTATTTACCACTTAATTTACCACCAGTTAAATACCTCTTCGGAACCCCGATTATGGCCTAGATGGCTACTTATCTCCTAAGATATATATTATACACTATACCGAAGTAAGTTACGTCACATATCATAATTCTACATCGGAATGTAAAATATAGATAAACTTAATAAATTTAATAAATCAATTAGTACTGCTTTTTCTCATTTATAGTGTAAAACCATAGATGGCGTTACACAACACTAGGGAGGCTTCTAAATAAAACCGCGCGCGACGTACGCTCGATGGCCACCTGTTTAAGGCATTAAAAGTCACTTGATTATTATTATGAACTGGAAACGTGATGTCGAGCGTGAGTCACGCGTGGTTTTAAATAGAAGTGGGAAAACCCCCCTAGTGTTGTGTGGAAGTAGGCTGCAACAAGCGCAAACCCAAGCAGCAGGGAAACGCGAACATTAAGGTTTGGGTTCGTGTGATAGGTAAAAAAGGACTTTTGTAAACAAATTGAGGTTACCAGCGTAAAATGGTAACTTTAACCATGGACTGTATTATAGCTAAAGGGACGGGTTATCTTGTAGCTTCCACAATGCTATTTACCTAGTTCGACGACGATTTGTCGCGGGGGGAAGAGTGAGAGATTTTCTTAGGATCTTCAAGGCCATTTTGTCGCCTGAAAGCAAAGGTATAAACAGGTTAAATTTACGTAGTTTTTGCTTTCAGGGGCCGATTTTCTTTTTTCTAAATGAAATGGTAACGGCTTTTAACGCTCCTCGGAAGTTTTTTTAACGTTGATTATATTTGTAATTTTTGGCTTTTTATTCAGTTTATATTTAAATTAATGAGAAAACTTAGCATTTTTTGTAGAGGCTAAAGTTTATTAACAATTTAAATATGGTTAAAAAGCAGTGTTCGTATTCTTTGTGTGGTAATAAGGACAATTCTATTGCCTCTAGTAGACAAATTAGGTATTTTCCTTTTCCTCGCCCTAAAAAAGACATCGCAAAATGTAAAAGATGGATTTCTGCTTGCGGTAGATTTGACAATCGCTTAGAATTATCAAATATCAACAAATCTACACTTTACATTTGCTCTGAACATTTTGTCGGTGGTCTTGGTCCCACATCAGAAAACCCTGACCTCGTTTTGAACTTTTTATGAAATTTTCACAATAACCTTGAAAACCCTTGATTTAGGAGACTGCCAACTATTTTTATCCTCACCAAGTTGGCCGCAAACGGACTCTCCTCCCGCCGATTTTTTAGCTGGATAACCCGTCCCTTTAGCTATAATACAGTCCATGCTTTAACAGTATTTAAAGTCCTTGCTGCTTGGTGTTGCGCTTTTTGCAGCCTACTTCCAGGGGCTAGTAGGTCACATTTTGAAACTCTCTGGCGCTCTTTCGACTCATCGTAGGAAAATGGGGAGAAAACAGGCATACTTCTCAAATCACCCCCTACCACTCCTTAAAAATTTTGCATAACCCTTTGAAACACCCTGTATAGTATACTATTCAAATAAATTTAACCCATATATATTTTTTAAATCTATAAATTAAACCCAGCGGGCTACGTGCAAATAATAAATTTCTTTTAAAATTAACGACTTTAGGAAAATTAAAAAAGGTAGTGAAATTGAATTAAATCTGTCGGGAGGAGAAGCCGACCAAAAGCCCCTTTTAAAATGAATTCCTTTTTAAACGAGGGTGGCTGAACTAACACGAGCCCTATCAATTTCCGCGCTATATCTATAAGCACGTTTTATTATTCCTTTACTTTGGTCGTTATAAGGCAAAGCGGTGATCATAGGCGTAGAGACTTAAGATCCGTTTTCTTTACAAAAGACTATTTATTTCTTCGGCTCATAGATGGCGCGATGGCTTAAGTAGGAGAGATGAGAAGAGTCGTTCCATCTCATATCGCGATCGGTCCTCGTCAGCCGATAGTGAAGGGAAAGGCGGAGATCAAAGGAGCCGCCCTTTGTCGGCAGTGTCAGGTTGAGAAAGATTGTCCGGGGGTGGGAGTCTCGGACAACTAGCGAAACGCTCTCGATAAGCTTCGCTAAACATCGTAAATTGGCCGTATCGCATTTCCCTTCCGACCTTTTCCTTCCGTTGATTTTCTTTATCATTATTCGCGCGGGTCGCAATTTATTAATCTAATTTTCTCGGACTACTTTCGCCATCTATCGGCGAGGGACCCGAAACAGAAATTCCGGAATGCCAGAAAGATTTCTATCAAACGATAAAGAGGCTAAGCTTTCTATATTCGAATATTTGGCCATGGAACATATTCGTCGCTGCTAAAACAAATCGCTGTTGGTGTCTAAGCTATAATTGCAAAATGTTCAATGGAAAAGAAATTTCCTTCAAGTTGTCAACGGGGGAAAATTGCAATAGTTGATAATTTATTTAGGATGGTTAATTGTTAAAATTTGGTTAAAATAATAAATAATATTTTTGAGCGGAAACTCCTTCTTTGGGAGCTAACTAAAACAAAGGTTGATTGACAATTGAAATTGTAGCAACCATTTTTCAAATACTAAAAATTTAACGAAGAATACGTCCTGGAAAAGAAATTTCGTTAAAGTCGTCAACTAGTTACATTTCGCTACCTGAGAACGAAAATCAAGCAAGTCGAGATACCTGCATTTGGAAATAAATTAGGGGGGGAAGAAACTATAGTAAAAACCTCTTTTTCGTTCAAGCTGAATGTTTTAGTTTTAACTTTACACAATCGAATTATAGTTTTATTAATAATAATAATAATAATAATAATCAGCTAGGCTAATACCCAAGGCACCACCCTAGGCCTAAGTCATCGAGCGACTTTTAAAGCCTTTAATTCAGGTGGCCGGGTTACAATAGGCTGAACCTTCCTCTAGTGCTTAAAATAATTTTGATAATTCTAATATTAAAAGTTAACGAGATATAAGGCTATAACTAAAGGGTAGTTTGGGCACTTGCCCAACTTGTTTAGCTCCGGGGGTCCAAATTAAAACGTAATAATTAAATTACTTTGAAATTTAAAATTGTCAAAATTATTTTAAGCACGAAACAAGAGGCTGTTCTACACATAAATATTAATTTAATAAGTTAAAACTTAAAGATAAAACAGTTCAGCTTGAAATAGCGCGAAACTAGACAATGGCCAATGTAGACTTCCCCCTTAAACTCATTATTTCAATTATTATTGCCATTATTATAGAAATAAAAAAAAACTTGTTTTTAACAAAATGTATTTTTTCTTGCTTGACCTTGGTTCTCAAGTAGCGATTGATTTCTTTAGGTCGTTAATTTTTAATATACCCCGAATTAATCGAAAATGAAATTATCGAATTGCTTTTGATCGGTACAATTGTCATTCAGACTTTTAATTATTGTAGAATGGATCGAACGTTCATTTGATCGAATGGTATTTAAATACTGAATTGGTCGATATTTTAGTAGAAATTTTGTAGTAGGAATAATAATAATAATAATAATAAAACCCAAGGCACCACCATAGGCTTAAGTCATCAAGCGACTTTTAAAGCCTTTAATTCAGATGGCCGGATTACAATGCGTAAGAGGGTGGTGGCAAGCCCTTCACGGCACGCAAGCTAACAGCTCCCTACACTAACTATTACCGTTAACCTCAACAAGTTTTTATGGAAGGTTTAACCGAAGAGCTCGGAGGCAATCCCCTTTAACCAGTGGGGAGGGGACTTGCAAACTCAACGCGGAAGGAGTTGTTCCGAGTTTTCACCCAGTGCCACAAGCTGGGATCGAACCCGGCTCTTCTTGATCGAATATTCAGCTAGACGTCGCTGTCGATGGAAATATTCGATGGGTTAGGTTAGATTGGGTTAGTTTTCGGTTTCCCAGCTTTTAATTTCAGTTTCCTAGCTCGAAATTAGGTGACATTTATCAATTTTTACTTCCAGTGTAGTATTTTCCGTAGTTTTCCTTACAATTGTAGTTTCGATCAAATTACATTCGATCATTGATACCTAAGCCGTTAATATATTATCCAAATAATAAAAATATTTGGAGGTATAGAAACCTCGTATTTGGGTACTAACATAATCACGAGTATATCTATAGGTAGGAGTATTAAAATTATAAATTGTAGCGAAATCTGTCGCAATTTCAGGGAAGTTAAAATATAATTAATTTACTTAATTGACTCTCTAGCATGGCGCAACCTTTCGCGCAAAGGCTGAACTAAATGGCGCGGGAAAACGTCTAGCGGCCAACATAAAGAAAGGTTAATAAATAATTCAGAGTGTCTATTACGCTGTAAACATTTTATCAGTGACCTTTAAATTTTAAACGGGACCGCAACTAAACAAAACAGTCTCAAACACAAATCTCGCGTCGACGTAAGAATTTTGGTTCGGAAAACTTACATTATCCTATCAGTACAACTATAAGTATGAGAATTATCCAAAATTATAATTCAGGGTTGACACAAAATTTTCAGATACAAATTCCTTGACTATTCCCTGTTTTCCCTGACTATTTTAACAGATTTTCCCTAACTTATTAAGACCAAAATCTTTCTTTTATATTTTACTTTTATCAGAAGTTAATAAAGTTAGATGAACTTATATTTCAGTAAAAAGGTTATTGCAATGTTGAAAAAATTAGCCAAACTTTCAAGGAAATAAATGATAATCGTGGAATTTGTCATAGATCTAGAGTTAAATTACCTTCAAAAAGTGCCAAGATAAAATTGAATTCCCTGACTTTTCCCTGAATTTTTACCAATTCTTAAAATTCCCTGACATTTCCCTGACTGTTTAGGCCCATTTTTGAATTCCCTGACTTTCCCTGTTTTCCCTGACGTGTGGCAACCCTGTAATTGATCTATTTTTCAGGGTTATTAAGCAATAAAGGTTTAGTTAATCACAGAGCCCCCTAGTATCTAAATATGCCAAGACGAAGTATACTCGAGTATTCGCGAGCGAAACGAGTCTAGGTGGCGTAACGGCGCTAACTTATCCGTGGTAGCGCCTATGATCTAGCGTCTGCTACGGACAAATTAAAAAATCATAAGAACGTTTTTTCTAAAATAAAATTATCAAAATATCAAAAAACGATGTAAAAATTATATTAAAATTCATTATTTATAAGGTAAAATTTATGAATAACGATGAGGAAAAACTAATAGCGTCTACTTTAGCCGCTACTTATATAGGTTTCAATGACGAACCCAAGGGGGCGTAGCGATAGTTTTCGGTCGCGAATACTACTTCTATGGATGATAATATACTACTCAGTTTCCAGTCCTAGTCGGAGCTGGTCGAAAGGGTCAATGTTGAAAAAGGTTCGGTTTGAAACTTAGCATTATAACAATATGAAATTGGAAAAGTATTATTATTATGTTAATTATGGCACAACTAATATAGAACTAAGTTGCCCTACATGAAATTTTTTATGCAACTCTTCACCACAATTGCAAATCAATTTTATATTCATCACACAATTTTGATTCTCTTCTTTTAGAAAATCTTTAAACATTTTGGGAGGGTCAAACTGATATGCAAAAGTGGTTAAAAATTTCACTAAAATTATATTGAAGTGGTCACATATAGGGTAAGGACGGGCAACATGGAACACTTTTTACAAATACTTAAATAACTTCTGTTTACATAAAGTCAGAAATTATATTGTTCTTGTAATATGAAATGCGCCACATTTCCACCCTGGATTCAGCTTTTAATCCCCTTTAGATATTGCACAATTTTCATTTTTCCAAAGGCTATAGCAAATGTCAACTTGGAACACTCACTGCTAACTTGGAACGGCCTTACCCCAACTTAGAACACTCACTGCTAACTTGGAACGCCCTTACCCCAACTTGGAACACTAACTGCTAACTTGGAACACTCACTGATAACTTGGAACAATCACTGCTAACTTGGAACAATCACTGCTAACTTGGAACACTCACTGCTAACTTGGAACACTCACTGCTAACTTGGAACACTCACTGATAACTTGGAACAATCACTGCTAACTTGGAACAATCACTGCTAACTTGGAACGGCCTTACCCCAACTTAGAACACTCACTGCTAACTTGGAACGCCCTTACCCCAACTTGGAACACTAACTGCTAACTTGGAACACTCACTGATAACTTGGAACAATCACTGCTAACTTGGAACACTCACTGCTAACTTGGAACACTCACTGCTAACTTGGAACACTCACTGATAACTTGGAACAATCACTGCTAACTTGGAACAATCACTGCTAACTTGGAACACTCACTGCTAACTTGGAACACTCACTGCTAACTTGGAACACTCACTGGTAACTATGAACAATCTCTGATAACTTGGTACACTCACTGCTAACTTCTAAAACTCACTGATATCTTAGAACACCAATGATAATGAATGGCAAATAATAATTTAAGGTAGGATGTAGCAACTCCGAAATTTTTTACAAATCTTTGGATAACTTAGTCAGGGCCGGATTAACCAATAGGCCGAATAGGCCTGGGCCTAGGTCACCAGGAGGGTTCGAAAAAAATAAAAGTACAAAACTTTAATCATTTGCTTTTCACAAAATATTTTCCGGAGTAATTTTAGTAAATGCGTCCACCCCTATGAACCAAAAACGTTTGATTGTCACATTCTCTGACGGACTGCCGTTTAGCCCCTGACGACGTACTAAATCTGGCAGCAAAATGAATTTTCCTTCCATTTCTCAATTATAAATTGAGGAAGCGCCTAGCTCGCTATTGAAAGGGGGCACCAAAATTAATTTGGGCCTAGGGCCCCATAAAGTCTTTATCCGGCCCTGAACTTAGTTATTTGTAAACATAGAGCAAAATTAAAAGGGGGATGTAAAGAAGTATTCACATATTTTCAACTTTCTAAGTTAACCAAATTTTAAATATAATTTTGGCAAAGGTAGTTTTGCTGGCTAACTCCGAACCAATTAAGCTAACTCCGAACACCTAAGAATGAGTTTGTCACTTATGCCATAGGTAGAAACGTATAAAAATATTAGTTTTCGATATTTGTACCTATGACCTATGCCTAGCCATAGTTCCTATTTAGCTTTAAATGGTTATTTTAAAAATGAAAATTTTAACAAACTTAAGCTGTCGATGTCCATCGTCAATCTGTATTTCCCCGCTACAATCGGCGCTTAAATAAAACATCCTCCCAGAAATTGCCAAGAAGTAATATTTCCGACAGCCAGGACTCATAAGTTACTATTTATATAGTGCTTGTTGAAATATTAGAAAGCTGGAAACTTTCTCGAACGTAACATCGGTTTTTTGCTAAGCCTTAACATGCCAAAAACGTTACCTGGTTAAAAGGAAACACTTGTTGCATACCGTACTGCAAAAGTAATATGTTTAGTTCTAAATGAATGAGTTTTCATCTTTTTCCAAAAGATAATTTTATACGAAATGAATTAACTCTGCCTCCACGAGAAGCTTTAAAATTGCCCGGTATTATAAAAATATTACATATAATTTTAATTATTTATACCATAAGAGGATGATAATAATAACAATATTATCTTCTTATACTTAGTTTTAGTAACATTATATATTTACCTTAAAATATATTATCGAAAATTAACATTAGTATGTTCCTTATACACGTGAGCCGACGCGTTTCTTATCTGACGCAAAATTCTCATGAGGGCAAAACGCGTCTTCAATTGGCTTAAATATGACTCTTTGGCTAGCCGTTCTAACCGTTTAACCGACCAACCGGAAATAGCTCCTTCCCAGATGAATTTGGAGAGGGGAGTAGAAACCGAGTATCTTTTATTGAAGCGTCCATTGAGGCGACGCAAAAACTCTCCGCTCAGCCTAAGGTATTTTTTTAAGGACCTTGGCAATATATAGCAATATTTTGGCGAGGTTTACAAGTACGTATGCCAAGGAGTATTCTTTAAAGGTGTTGGTGAATTAATTATTGTTTAAAATTAAGCGGGAACTATTCACATTACTGTGTGTTTCGAGTTACAAAATTCACTTAATTTAAAAAATATATATTTTTTTAATTAAATTTTGAAACAATTTGCGGTATGAAGTGAACTTCAAATTTGGCATTATCTTAAGTCGATTAGTTGAGGGCATGCGCTTTTTAATTTCGTAATTTTTTAACACTATTATTAAGGTATTTATTCGCAAATTCCTCGATATCTAAGCTATAAAACGAGATCTTCCTGGGCTAATTTTATCAATACAATATTTAAATATTTTTTTAAAGCGAAAAGTGTTCGCAGTTGGAAATGTTCGTAGTTACCCAAGTACTAACCCACTCGATTGTATATTGAAGGTGAATACTCCCATCTTGATGATTTCTGTCTATAATTGACGGCTTTTAAAATTCATTTTGCGCGTGAAAATACCTCTACATGTTATGGTCAGAAAAGCACACAATGAAGGCTGTGTGCCCAAGACATGTAACTGTAGTGTCGCGCGCTCAAACGTCATTTCAAAATCCGTCAATAAAGGTCGACGTAAATTGAAAGCGTACTAACCAGTGGCTAAAATGAGCATTTTTTTGAACTGCCCAAATACAAGCAAACCCCAAAACATAATTTTTTTTTTTAGAAGCTCGTTATGAGCGATTGTAACGGGTGGGACAATTCAGTCCGCTCGTCCATTAATCAGGTGCGAGATATGTGTTACGGCCACGCCAACGGGGGGATACTTGGGGCTAGGGTTGGGACACCCGTGGCGGAAGTATGAGAACCACCCGTTGGGGGATTAGTGGTCGTCCTCACACGGCCATCCACAAACTCCCGGCAAACATAATTACAATGAGCTATAAAAGCGCCAAATTCAGAATTTGTAGCAGGCGAATATTTAACAAAATTATGAGAGAAAAAAGGGCTGTAAATAAGTCAGCTATTTTAAATTATTGATACTTTTTTGCGATAAATTAACGATAAATAAATAAATCTGAATTTAGAATTGCTAATCCTAGTTTTAGAAATGCCCAATTAACAGGGTTCGTACAAAATGTCCGGAATTAAATTCCCTGACATTTCCAGGTTTTACCTGACCAAATTTCCAAATTTTTCCGTGACCATATTTGTAGAATAAATGAATGGTTTGAGGTATAAATATTGAAAAATATTTTATTTCAAATAATTATTTGCAAGATTTTTTTGGGGTCATTTTAAAATTCGCTTACTTTTAGGGACAATTTTCAAATTCCTTGACTTTTCCCTGACATTTTGGAAATCTTTTAAAATTCCCTGACTTTTCCCTGGCCTTTTGGAATAATTTTAAAATTCCCTGACTTTTCCCTGACCTTTTGGAAACCTTTTAAAATTCCCTGACTTTTCCTTGACCTTTTGGAAACCTTTTAAAATATCTTGACCTTATGGAAATCTTTTAAAATTCCCTGACTTTTCCCTGACCTTTTGGAAATCTTTTAAAATTCCCTAACTTTTCCCTCACCTTTTGGAAACATTTAAAGTTCCCTGACTTTTCCCGGAAATTTTGGAATAATTTTAAAATTCCCTGACTTTATGGAAATCTTTTAAAATTCCCTAACTTTTCCATCACCTTTTAGAAACATTTTCAAAATCCCTGACTTTTCCAGGTTTTCCAGGTCGTGTACGAACCCTGCCAAAACTGTCCACTATTTTTGGCCCTGGTACTAACTAACATTGACGCTAAAACGTTTTTTCTTTCGAATATTTCAAAATCTACAAGGAAAAATATGTTAATAAATTGCGAGGATGGCCCAAAGGCGTATAAGAAAAGACGCTGGTCAAGATCTAGTTTCTGCAAGCTCTGTCGAGAGATAGGCCCTAGTTCTAGAGCTTCTAGCTCTAGTTGATCCTCGAAGGAAAACGGAAATCCTGACGAGCGTGTAGCCATGGCATATCCGAAAGAGATGGAAAGGTATATATACAATGCGGGGAGGCAACTGAAGGGAGGCAACTGAAGGAAGTCAAAGGAGCTAGGAAGAAGCGGGGGATAGCGTTGAGGTCCCTAATGGACTAAAGAGCCTAAAAGGTCAAAAAGTTCGACCATCTCTTCCTTCCGGAGTGCCACGGACGCTCGCTAAAGAAGAAGAAGGATTTTGGTCGAGAGACTGATGGACTCGAAGAGAATGTTCTGGACGCTTTTAACTTGTTTGTCATAAAAAGAGCGAACACTCGACGATAGAGTTTTTCGCGTCAATAGTCTCGACTCTCTTATGCCTCGGCTATATACATTCCTCGTAAGCTCCAAGCTCCAAGCGCCAAACTGGGTCTGTTCTCTAATATCTAGTCGATAGGTCCGTTGTATCTTGACGTATTGACCGTCTACGCATGCAGGGACGAACAACAAGATGGATATGTCGTTAAAGTGTCACAGTTTGAAAAATTCGAGACGAATTTCAGGTAGGTTAGGATGTCTTTTGAGGTATATACAACAGGGTTGCCACAAAATTTTCAGATTCAAATTCCCTGACTATTCCCTGTTTTTCCTGACCATTTTAAGAGATTTCCCCTGACTTATTAAGGCCAAAATTTTTATTTTTTATTTTACTTTTATCAGAAGTTAATTACCTTCAAAAAGTGTCAAGATAAAATTGAATTCCCTGACTTTTCCCCGAATTTTGACCAATTCTTAAAATTCTATGACAATTCCCTGACTTTTTAGGTCCATTTTTAAATTCCCTGACTTTTCCCTGATTTCCCTGTTTTCCCTGACGTGTGGCAACCCTGATACAAGACTAGGAAATGGATTTATGCACAATAGTGTTAGTGATTCATCTGTGTTATTAGGTGGTTTTTTTTCGCCTGTTCTCGGACTAAAAGTGTATTCTTTTTACACTAAAACGTTTTATTCGCCTGTTTCTGGGATGATAACTAATCCACCCCATAATCTAATGATATTAATAATAATCAGTTAGGCTTATACCCAAGGCACCCCCTTAGGCCTAAGTCATCAAGCGACTTTTAAAGTTGATAATTCGGAGTATTAGGGCTACTCTTTTTACTCCTTCTGAAAAGGAGGTGTAAAGGAGTAAATCGGATTTTGTCGTCTGCTAGCCAGAATTTATCCGCTAAAAAGGCCAACGTCAAGAATTTACAGTGTTTTGCACAGAGTATTAGAGGTATTGTTAATTAAGTTGCAAATAGTACTAGAGATTCCGGGCTCATTCTTAAAGGGGAACGGTCAAGCTTTAACCAGTTAGATAGCCCTATAGCCCGTTAAAAATTAAAATTTATGGCGAAAACCACATCAAAAAATATTGAGTGGTTAATTTTTAATAAAATAAAGAAATTTCGGGAAATCGAAAAGTGCGCGTCCGCCGCGACACCTCGTTAGAAGTCGGTGAGACAGAAAAACAACGTAAAAGCTCGCGCTGCTGAAGACGCAAAAAATGTGTTTTGCACGCGCGGCGCGTTCCAGTTATAAGAGACCTAAGCCTAAATTGCGCGATTTTAAAAGTTAGGATAGTTCGCAAATCGCTCATACGGGGTTAGGGGCGCTGGCGGCAGCCCCTAAGATGGCGGCGAAAATTCAAACCCAAACACCTGGCGTTATTTTTCGTTTCAACTTTTTGGGCCAAAAGCCTTTTTTTCAAGACAAAACAAGGTACGTATTAGTATATTGAACGTCTTGTTAATCTTTTGATACAGAAATAAGGCCATATTTGGAAAAGCTTGGCCGTTCCCCTTTAATATTAGTCTGCTTGTAGTTTTCACGTGACGTCATATCTAATATGGAAGTTAATACGGACTTCAAATTTTTTGAATCACTGTAGCCATTTCATTTCGGAAAAATCTTCTCTGAAACCACCCTATAATAAATGTTTAAATATTTAGGAATGGCCAGTACCGTTGATGTAAATTAGATTAGAACTATTTGTAACCAACGCCAACAAGGCTAGTTTTCCTATTAAATAATCCAACTTGCAGGACTATGGTCTAGTGCTTGGCATTCGATTAATTTTTATCCATGAATAAAATAAGCTCGGCGATATTTAAATAATATTTATTTAAATAACCAATAGTTGAATAAAAATTGTAAAATGTTTAAATAATCGAAAGTGAATAAGCCTATTATTTAAATTAAACAAACCATTATTTAAATAAACACCACTTTTATTCAAATAAATGCTTGGTTGCGTAAAAAACATAATTAAATAAGATAAAATGATATTCTTTTTACCAACGTTTTTTAAATAAATCGGAAAATTTGTGGATAATGAATAAACAATTCCGAGCACTACTATGGTCGTAGCTTTAATGTTCACAATCTACATTCTAGTGTCAAGTATTTTTACGTATTATAGTCAGGCACGTGAAATCATATGCAAATTCATAATGAATTATTTTTGAAAAAAATGTAATTATTTTAATTAATTTAATTGTAATAAACTTTTTTATGTAAGCCTAACTGCTTGTTATTACCTTATTATGTTGTGCAAATTCTAGGAAGGTACACAATCTTTTAAGAAATTGCGTAATGTTAGTTTCATTAAATTTCGTCAGAAGTAAATGAACCGAAGTTATCAGACTGCTATACTCCCCATGTTGGAGGCGTTTTCCTTATGAATTTACATTTTGACCTCGAATTGGAAATTTTGCGCGCTCCTAGGCCGAAAAAAAGGTTTTGTTTTTATGAAACCATTTTTTATGCATAAAAGTAGATATACCCACAATTCCCAAGTGCAATTTATCGCGTCAAAAGACCGGGATGGAAATTAGCTTTTATTTGACTCGATTTTCTCATCAGTTTCATAAGGAAAACGCCCTCCGATTCTGAGCGCTATTTCGATAACTTCGATTTTTTACTTCTGATAAGACCTAAGTCACACTAATTTTACTATAGAGTGTTGTCGTCTGAAACCCTGCGACGTCACCATTGTAATTTGCCTATTGATAAAAAACGGTAACTGTCATGGCGGCCACTATTAACACTACAGCTGTGACGTTACAAGTTTTCAAAATCGTATCAGACGACAACACTCTATTGAAAAGATTGAAAACTTTAAGGTCAATATCACTATTATCAAGGTCGAAATGGTCCTGTTTTAAGTATTTATTTTTTATACTAAGATTTTAAAATATTTTCGAGATTTTGAAAGTCAAGATCGACATTTTGAAGGTTGAATAACTCGTACCAATAGGTCTTCGAAGACCTATTGGTACGAGTTATTAGTAAGTTTTTTTAATTTCTTCAAATTTGTTTAGGATTTAGCTATATTATCCCTTTTAATTATGGACTAATCTACTTTTTCTCGTATTTTATCATCCTTCTCACAGTCCATAGGTGGTTTCTACTAACTTGACTCATCAATAAAACATCTTCGAGGAAATCGCCAAGAAATAATTTTTCGGAGAGTGAGGACCTGAAAGTTACTGTTTATATAGTGCTTGTTGAAATAATGGAAACTTTTCACCTGTACGGTATGCAACAAGTGTTTCCTTTTAACCAAGTAGCTTTTTTGACGTATTAAAGCTTAACAAAAACACGACGTTCTATTTACAGGTGAAAAGTTACCATTATAATAATCAGCTAGGCTAATACCCAAGGCACCACCTTAGGCCTAAGTCATCAAGTGACTTTTAAAGCCATTAATTCAGGTGGCCGGGTTACAACGCGTAGGAGGGTGGTACTGGTCAGCCCTTCATGCCACGCGAGCCAATAGCTCCCTACACTAACAGTTAACATCAACAAGTTTTTTCCTGGCTCTCGGCAATATTACTTCTTGGCACTTTCCTTGAAGAGGTTTTATTGAAGCGCCTATTATGAAAAGCAGAAACTCGTGTGAAGAATTCTGGGCGTTTTCAAAAACCCCTTTCTAAAATAGACTTCCATTTACCCTTAAAATTTTAATGGCGTATTCTGGAAGTGGCGTAATTTACGTCATATCCCGCGAACAAGGCATTGGTGATCAAATTACACACAAAGCGGCTCTCGGAAACTGAACAGTTCGGCACGAATTCCGATTTCAATTTACTACGCAATTACGAAACCTTAAAAATTTTAAAGTCTTAATCATTCGTTCAATAAATACGCTCCAATTTTCGTCGCCAATTTTCCAACAGAGAGAAAATAGAGGGCGAAAGTTTCTGTACTAATTGGTGCCTTAACTGACTAACTATGAAGTTCTCGGAGCGAGCGATTTGGGGAATCTATCAGCCGGAAACTGGGGAACTCGAGCCTCTAGTTCGGCCGACGACTAAAAGGGGGCGTCACTGGAACAGTGCCGTGTTAATAGCTTATAAGCGTTGATCGAAGCGCTACTCCGCGTCGAACGACTGCAATTATCGCCAGGGGGATTGGAGGACAAAATTTGTCTCCAGCATCAAATTATAGGAAACGCTCCTCCGCTAGGAATTGTTAATTGTCGTAATTAATTTCTCCGTAATTAATTACTAAAATAACTTCCGCTACTCGTAATTCTTGGGGGAAAAACTTAGCTATGGTTTTTCTAATAGAGAATTTCGCGGGGAACACTTCAATTTAGCGTTAGCTGTAATGGATAACGTTCTAATTACAGGTATTAAAATTGATTAATTAGTAATAGAAGGGCTTTTATTTATCGATTTAGGAGCGACCAACGCAGTGGCCGCGGAATACGGAACCGACGCGTAGGATATGATGACGTCTTTCCCGTAAACAGGGAAATTTATTACTGAGGTTGTATCTATATATAAATGTTTCGAAGGAAATTTTGATTATAAGAACATTATTTCGTGATTATTTATTTATTCTTTATTTATTCTAAAAATAATAATTGCCCGCTTATTTCAGTTTTTATGCATATTTGGAGATTTTAAGAGCAGATTAGCCCACTGATTTCAGTTTGTATGCATATTTGGAGATTGTAAGAGCATAGTAGCCCACTGATTTCAGTTCTTATGCATATTTTGAGATTTTAAGAGCATATTAGCCCACTGATTTCAGTTCTTATGCATATTTTGAGATTTTAAGAGCATATTAGCCCACTGATTTCAGTTTTTATGCATATTTTGAGATTTTAAGAGCAGATTATCCCACTGATTGCAGTTTTTATGCATATTTTGAGATTTTAAGAGCAAATTAGCCCACTGATTTCAGTTTTTATGCATATTTTAAGGTTTTAAAAAGGATAATTTCCCGCTCATTTCAGTTTTTATGCAGATTTTGAGATTCTAAAAAGAATAATTTCCGGCTTATTTCAGTTTTTATGCATATTTTGAGATTTTAAAAAGAAAAATTTCCCGCTGATTTCAGTTTTTATGCCGATTTTGAGATTAAGAGCAGAATTGCCTGCTGATTTCAGTTTTTATGCCGATTTTGAGATTTTAAGAGCAGACTTGCCTGCTGATTTCAGTTTTTATGCCGATTTTGAGATTTTAAGAGCAGACTTGCCTGCTAATTTCAGTTTTTATGCCGATTTTGAGATTTTAAGAGCAGAATTGCCTGCTGATTTCAGTTTTTATGCCGATTTTGAGATTTTAAGAGCAGAATTGCCTGCTGATTTCAGTTTTTATGCCGATTTTGAGATTTTAAGAGCAGACTTGCCTGCTGATTTCAGTTTTTATGCCGATTTTGAGGTTTTAAAAAGGATAATTTCCCGCTCATTTCAGTTTTTATGCAGATTTTGAGATTCTAAAAAGAATAATTTCCGGCTTATTTCAGTTTTTATGCATATTTTGAGATTTTAAAAAGAAAAATTTCCCGCTGATTTCAGTTTTTATGCCGATTTTGAGATTTTAAGAGCAGAATTGCCTGCTGATTTCAGTTTTTATGCCGATTTTGAGATTTTAAGAGCAGACTTGCCTGCTGATTTCAGTTTTTATGCCGATTTTGAGATTTTAAGAGCAGACTTGCCTGCTAATTTCAGTTTTTATGCCGATTTTGAGATTTTAAGAGCAGAATTGCCTGCTGATTTCAGTTTTTATGCCGATTTTGAGATTTTAAGAGCAGACTTGCCTGCTAATTTCAGTTTTTATGCCGATTTTGAGATTTTAAGAGCAGACTTGCCTGCTAATTTCAGTTTTTATGCCAATTTTGAGATTTTAAGAGCAGAATTGCCTGCTGATTTTAGTTTTTATGCCGATTTTGAGATTTTAAGAGCAGAATTGCCTGCTGATTTCAGTTTTTATGCCGATTTTGAGATTTTAAGAGCAGAATTGCCTGCTGATTTCAGTTTTTATGCCGATTTTGAGATTTTAAGAGCAGACTTGCCTGCTAATTTCAGTTTTTATGCCGATTTTGAGATTTTAAGAGCAGACTTGCCTGCTAATTTCAGTTTTTATGCCGATTTTGAGATTTTAAGAGCAGAATTGCCTGCTGATTTTAGTTTTTATGCCGATTTTGAGATTTTAAGAGCAGAATTGCCTGCTGATTTCAGTTTTTATGCCGATTTTGAGATTTTAAGAGCAGAATTGCCTGCTGATTTCAGTTTTTATGCCGATTTTGAGATTTTAAGAGCAGACTTGCCTGCTAATTTCAGTTTTTATGCCGATTTTGAGATTTTAAGAGCAGAATTGCCTGCTGATTTCAGTTTTTATGGCTATTTTGAGATTTTAAGAGCAGAATTGCCTGCTGATTTCAGTTTTTATGCCGATTTTGAGATTTTAAGAGCAGAATTGCCTGCTGATTTCAGTTTTTATGCCGATTTTGAGATTTTAAGAGCAGAATTGCCTGCTGATTTCAGTTTTTATGCCGATTTTGAGATTTTAAGAGCAGACTTGCCTGCTAATTTCAGTTTTTATGCCGATTTTGAGATTTTAAGAGCAGACTTGCCTGCTAATTTCAGTTTTTATGCCGATTTTGAGATTTTAAGAGCAGAATTGCCTGCTGATTTTAGTTTTTATGCCGATTTTGAGATTTTAAGAGCAGAATTGCCTGCTGATTTCAGTTTTTATGCCGATTTTGAGATTTTAAGAGCAGACATGCCTGCTAATTTCAGTTTTTATGCCGATTTTGAGATTTTAAGAGCAGAATTGCCTGCTGATTTTAGTTTTTATGCCGATTTTGAGATTTTAAGAGCAGAATTGCCTGCTGATTTCAGTTTTTATGCCGATTTTGAGATTTTAAGAGCAGAATTGCCTGCTGATTTCAGTTTTTATGCCTATTTTGAGATTTTAAGAGCAGACTTGCCTGCTAATTTCAGTTTTTATGCCGATTTTGAGATTTTAAGAGCAGACTTGCCTGCTAATTTCAGTTTTTATGCCGATTTTGAGATTTTAAGAGCAGACTTGCCTGATAATTTCAGTTTTTATGCAGATTTTGTGATTTTCACTCTGAGTTTGAAACTTTTATATTACGACCAGATTTAAAACTTTATCTCTAAGTATTATAAAAATTTTATATTGGATTTCGCCCTAACAAAATGTTAAAGTAATTAAGAGCAGCTACTTTATTTCGAAGCAGTAACGTAATACTCAAAATAAAATATAAGAATTTCTATGGTTAGAAGTTTTTTTTTACCAAGGAATACTTCTGCGCAAGTTCCCATATACCAGATTAATGATTGAGGAAAATCATATCACCTCGGGCAGGAATCGAACCTGCAACCTTTGGGTTACTGTCCTAACGCCACTACCATTCGTGGACCAAGAGTCTAAGGGGACTCAATGCTCACGATATCTTGACACGGTAGGCGTGGCCTAAATCGGAAGGCTTGCTGAGGTACACCAGCAGCTTTGAAGTCTTTCAAGAATACTGTTCAACTCTCATTTCGAGAAGCTTAATCGGGGCTTGGGTGACACTACGTGCGAGAAAGTTAATTTTTTTAATAAAATGGATTCCATTGAATTTGAATAAAAAAACCTCAGCCATACGCGGCTTACTGGTTATTTTTCCTTAACACAATGGTTAATTACCATTACTTAAACTTTTAAAGAAACAATTTCCAAAATAAAGGTCTAAAACCTAACCATTTAACCAACAACAACGGCGCCATTTGGTCAAAATTGAACGAGAACGCTCCAGCTTCTCTACGAAACTACGCCGGAAATCGACTTCCAAGTTTGTCCGCATTGAACTAAAATTAGCCGTGATTTTCCTATTAGTAGTAGTATTAAGGCGTGCTTTTAAAGCCTGAACAGTGAGTTATCTTAGATTCTTGGTTAATGTACCATTGGATCACCGAGGTCACGAGTAAACAGGCCTCGGACAGACATGCAATTTGTGAAGGACTCAATTGGGTTCGCTTGTTTGGCGGGTTCCATTTTATCCCGTATTATAGGTATAGTTATACAAAAACAGTCCTCCGAACTGAATAAACAGTGTTTATTCTTGTAAATACTACGGCTAAGAAAGGACAGATATTAAAGGTCCACAACAGCGTTTCACGTTTTGTTCCATTTCGCCAAGTGACGTACGGAACACCAATGAAGTTTCAGCTAACCGCCATGCTCAGTGCTGTCCCGTTTCATTTGAGCTGGCGGGAAACCAGCTCAAAAGCTGGTGTGGCCCTTTAAGAGTATATCTGGATTTTCAGTTATAGTGTATAAAGCAATGATTTAGGTTAAACATTATTCCGGGAGGAGTCCGAATTCGAACTTTCCCCGTGGCTACTGGGTTCGAAATCACGGTGAAAATTTCAAAATGAATATTATTTAATTTTTTGGGTAATTCTATTGGTATTATTAATGTGGAATTTAGTTGGGACAAAATTACACATTAACACCCATAGAATGACCCAAAAAATTAAATAATATTCATTTATTGGGGGTACGCCAAAGGGCAATCCTATTTACACTATTTAATATACCTGAATTTATTTAGCCCAACTGCTACCAACCGTTAATTTGTATTTTTGTGTCAGGGTGTGTGTACGCACCGACCAAAAGTTTTCAATGGCGCCCTTTTTAGGGAAATGGGAAAAAACAGGCATACTTCTCAACTCGCCCCCCACAACTCCTTCAAATTTTTGCATAACCCTTTGAAACACTCTGTATATATAAAATAATCTCTATCGTATAAAACTACAATTGGCAAAGTTAGAGATTCTCTCTACTAGTTTTGCCTATAAAAGTAACTACAATGTATATGGATTATGGAGCCACCGTTTTCCACGCTTCAACACCACCTATAATCGGATTACTCGGAACCCCGTTGGATCAAAAAGGCGCTAGACAGGCGGCAAAGTCTTACAGGGAAACCTGACACGTCGGGGATCTCCCTAAGACGGGGATATTGTCAAAGAGTACGGTCGGGGAAAAAGCAAAAAGAGGGGGTCCAAGGAGGGGTGCGAAGAGGGTCAGAAATGAGGGCGCGAAGATTGACCCTCCCTCCGCAGCCAGAAACTTCCGGGCGTGACACAAAAGTTCCGACGCTTTTTTCCCGCCTCGGCAGACTCTCTCTTTAGCGCCCACCCACTTGCTTACTCGTTTAGTACGAGCGACACTTTTCTCAGCTGTCGCGTTCGCAATGCAGAAAATCGTCCTCTGAGTGTCGCCTCAAATCGAAATCCAAGTAACACGAGTTACGTGGTTTTAGCTTTAAATCCTGTTGAGGTTAAAGGCCCAGGATTTCTTCTGCCTTTTTTCCTTTAAGTTTGCTTCCCGCCGCGCAAATATCCTGGTGGTAGGCCGACGTGTTCTGCTGTTGGCCTACCACCAGGATATTTGCGCGGCGGGAAGAAAACTTAAAGGGAAACAGGCAGAAGAAATCCTAGGCCTTTAACGGTAATAGTGAGTGTAGGGAGCTGTTGGCTCGCGTGGCATGAAGGGCTTGCCACCACCCTCCTAAGCATTTTAATCCGGCAACCTGAATTAATGGCTTTAAAAGTCGCTTGATGACTTAGGCCTAAGGTGGTGCCTTGGGTATTACCCTAGCTAGCTGATTATTATTTATTTATTTGTTATTTATTCAATTGTCGGATTAACTTTAAATGCATTGATTTTGATCCAATTGATTTTGATAACGCAGATATCTTACCCCTGCAGCGAGTCGTTTTCGAGTTGGTTCATGGACCAATCGCCGACTCAAAGAAGTCTGCAATTTTTTTAAATATATATTAAGCTATAAACGGCATTGGGCCTATTTTGAGTCGGCACAACTAACATAAATTCGCCGACTTGCGATATTCTTTTCTGGGAAATTGTAATTCATCAATTTCTAGGTTATATAAAACCTATACCTACGTAAATATTTCCAGAAAAGTATGGACTTTTTACCTCTCCGAGCGGACTATGTTTTACAATCACCGTGTCTGTCTGTCGGTCTGTGGGTCTGTCTGTCTGGGCTGCGAACACGTACGCATTATCGGGGCGAGGTGTAATCACTGCGTTCGCAGTTTTTTGGAATTAGGGAAAAAGTTTTTCCAAAACAGCTCTCTTTTTGTCATTGGGGGTAGTATAATTTTTTTTCAATTCGAACCCGAGCCCTCCTGCACGACAGGTGAGCGTTCTACCCCAGAACCTCGGATACATGTTACGCTTCACTGAAAATTAGAAACTCTTCCGAGGAGAGGTATATTTTGGCTTGCCAACTGGTTTGAGACGCCCAGACGATGTATTGGAGTAGGTACCCTTCCTTTTTTAAGTGGGCATAGAGTCGAACGTTAAAGTTAGGTCGACCGCTGGCCGACCACGGATTTTTAATATTTCCTCGACGTCAGCCCGACTCAAAAACGACTCAATTGTGCTGCAGGGGCGATCTGGGTCATCAAAATGTCGATCTTTTAAATTTGGAAAATTGCTTACCTCTGCTCTATTGAAATATTTAAATCAATAATTTTTCAAATGCCCCCCTAACTAAATGTTTAATTTTTTGGCTATTGCACGCTATTAGTTCCGCATCTTTGATTGGTGTTATGTTAATAACAATGAACTATCAGTAGTTGGCAGTTATGGAACATAATAATATTAATAAAAAATTATTATAATCAGTTAGGCTAATTAGAGCTAAATAATAATAATTAGCAAGGCACCACCTTAGGCCCAAGTCATCTAGCGACGTTTAATGAGTTTAAATCAGGTGGCCGGGTTACAAATTGTATCTGATTCATTATCTCAAGTAACCGATCGGAGCTGATCTGTTTTAGCTCAACTCACCAAATTTAGTTAGTTGAAGGGCTATCAGACTTCAACGTTAAGTAGGTTAACGGTAATAGTTAGTGTAGGGAGCTGTTAGGTCGCGTGGCTTGAAGGGCTTACCAATACCCTCCTACGCATTGTAACCGGCAGGGCCGGACTTAGAGATCCTGGGCCCATTATGCCCATAGGCAGATAAGGAGTCTGGGCCCCCTTTTCATCCGCTGCATTTACTCTTATCCCTGGAACTAGGCTGTGCCTGAATTTCCCTAATTCAGCGTAGAAGTCTGAGCTCTACGGTTATATTATTAAATAAAAGCTTTTAACAATCGTCGACTAAATACGCGATAATTATGCAACATTGCGAGTTAAGGCTGCGTCCGTAAACTGCCAGGCAGAAATTTTGGTAATTTTAAAACAAAATCTTCTAGCTAGGAATTTCTACAATATAAATTACGATTGATATTATAGATTTATGCCTTCGAATACAGTAATTACGGTCACTGGAAGGCCCCTTCCAAGGATGGGCCACGGTGCAAATACGGCACTGGTAACCGGACACCCTGAATTAAAAACTTTAAAAGTCGCTCGATGACTTGGGCCCAACTGATAACAAAATAAACAGAATTTAAAATTTCGAAAGGAATGTAAAATCGATTACTGATAACTATCGTAATTATTAAGGCACCACGTATAAACTACACTGATTAAAAAACATTCTTCATTCAAAATCATTTTAAGAAACGCTATTTTACTATCTTTAATAGGTTCTCACGAATTAAAATTTAATTCAAAATTTAAAAAAAACTATTTTAAGCTCTCTCATCTAAGCCTTAATTTTGCCTAGTCTTAATTGGCCTTTGGGCTTTGTAAGGTCTATCGGCCAATGTACCACGTTTATTATATTGAAGTTTAATTGCTTCAATTAATTAATTACTTACTATTTCTGCAGACAATGGCAATGTAAGTGGAGACAAGCAAACGCTTAATGCAAATTTTGTCTATTGTAACCTTTGTTCCCTTTTATAAAAAGCTACAAGGTTAACCAAATTTTAACTTAATCTAAAAGTAGCAATAAATTATTTAAATTACCGTATTTTAGTGAATATACCCCGCTGGTTATCTGATTACAATTATTTTATATTTCGTCCGTCTATTAATTAGGCATTAACGTTACATTTTTTTATTGCGAGTACATGTATTGCGGATACGTTGCAGCTCTCCCTCTATCGCTCTACGATGCCTCTTAAAAGTAATTCGTTACTTTTATTCAATAAAAAATTTGTTGTTTTCCAGTGTTCTCTAATTTTTTTCTTATATACCCCGCACCAAAATCGTAAATTTCTTACAAAATGGTTCAGGTTATATTCGCTATATAGTAGTAGTAAGTTAGTTTACTTTCAACAGATTACTCAACTTTCTTAAACGGGATATAAACGAAAAACTAAACTCGGAACAACTCACGCGTTGCAAGTTCTCCGGTTAAAGGGGATTTCCAAAAAGTTGACGAAGTCGCTAACGAGCGACTCTATTTCGATAATTTTGGGTGTAACTTCCAAGAAAGGCTGTAGCGATACCTTAACGTTAGTGTCATACTTACGATGCGTTACGTTACTTATGGTAATATAATAAAGAATAAACTGAGCCTAGCCCAAAAAAAACATCAAGATGCGAACGAGTCCCGGCGACCTATTTCGGGCATCACGCGAAAGCGACAAATCGATTATTACTTGACAATCCAGACTAAAACCGAAAATAAAGCTAACCAATATAAAAGGCGATAGCAGGTGACCCTCGCGTGGTTCATAACCATAGGAAGCTCAAGAGCAAAAAAACCTGAGGATGGAGAGAGGGAGAGAGAGAGAGAGAGAGAGGGAGGGGCAAAAAACGAAATAAAAGAAAGTTAGTTTTGCCGGGACACCCCAAGAGGGAGCTGTATAACGATCGGGGTAAAAGCACCCCCTCAACGCTTCGTCCACCAACATCCGATAGGGTCAGCCCATTCCGAGATTTGACCCCGAGATAGCACCTCGACGACCCCGTGTCCACTTTCTTGCCCCGTCCAGACACAACATTAATCGAAATCGTGACATCCGACGAGTGTGGAAACGTCCATCGTGGAGGTCGCGCGTGAACTTATATTTGTTTTTCGGGCTGGAGGGGGCCCGCTTCGAAAGGGGTTGAAGGCTCCACGCGCCAAATTAATTACGAACGGGACTTCGAAGATGGGCCCCGACCTGTCCTTTTGAGGGATTAAGCACTGGCGAGACATTAGCCGTCTCCCCTTTTCGCTTTTAATATGGGGAAGATTAATTACGCTCGACTATGGCTTTGGCTATTAATTATATAGTATTATTACTACTACTGCTGCTACTATGAAGAGGCTGGCTGTTCCAACGTCTTGTTAGTAAGATTACGCGAAATAAGGGATGCTGATAGAATGGTTGTAGCATTTTGCAAAAACCTCTTCACGATCTCACCGACGGTCCAAATAATTAGGGTTAAGTTTCGTGTAGCTCCTCGGAATGTATAGCATTTGAAGGATAAAATTTCCTAAGGGGGGTCACTCTGCTTTAGGGGGTCCCAATAATCATTTTTAAATGATTAAAAATAATCATAATTTCATCATTTAATAATTTCATTCGCGATTTAATTATATTAATCTCGATTTTGTAATTATAATCACGATTTAATTATTTGAATTTTGATTTCATAATCACCAACGCAACTTCGTTATTTCAATCTTGATTTCGTCATTAGAATCTCGATTTCGTCATTTCAATCTTGATTCCATCATTTCAATCTTGATTTCGTGATTAGAATATCGATTTCATCATTATACTCACGATTTCATCATTAGAATCTCGATTTAATTGTTTCAATCTCGATTTTATCATTAGCAACTCGATTTAATCATTAGAATCACGATTTCATCATTAGAATGACCATTTAATAGTGTCAATATCGATTTAATAAAAAAAACTATCGATTTCATCATTAGAATCTGGATTTCATAAAAACTATATCAATTTCATCATTAGAAACTCAATTTCATAAAAGCAATCTCGATTTCATCATAGGAATATCGATTTCATCATTAGAATCTCGATTTCATCATTAGAATCTCGATTTCATCATTAGAATCTCGATTTTATCATTAGAATATCAATTTCATCATTAGAATCTCGATTTCATTCGATTTAATTATTGAAATCTCGATTTCATCATTAGAATCTCGATTTCATTCGATTTAATTATTGAAATCTCGATTTCATTCGATTTAATTATTGAAATCTCGATTTCATCATTAGAATCTCGATTTCATCATTAGAATCTCGATTTCATTCGATTTAATTATTTAAATCTCGATTTCATCATTAGAATCTCGATTTCATTCGATTTAATTATTGAAATCTCGATTTCATCATTAGAATCTCGATTTCATTCGATTTAATTATTGAAATCTCGATTTCATCATTAGAATCTCGATTTCATTCGATTTAATTATTGAAATCTCGATTTCATCATTAGAATCTCGATTTCATCATTAGAATCTCGATTTCATTCGATTTAATTATTGAAATCTCGATTTCATCATTAGAATCTCGATTTCATTCGATTTAATTATTGAAATCTCGATTTCATCATTAGAATCTCGATTTCATTCGATTTAATTATTGAAATCTCGATTTCATCATTAGAATCTCGATTTCATTCGATTTAATTATTGAAATCTCGATTTCATCATTAGAATCTCGATTTCATTCGATTTAATTATTGAAATCTCGATTTCATCATTAGAATCTCGATTTCATCATTAGAATCTCGATTTCATCATTAGAATCTCGATTTCATTCGATTTAATTATTGAAATCTCGATTTCATCATTAAAATATCGATTTACTCATTCAAATCTCGATTTATAATCACTGGTATTTAAAATATATATAATTTAAACAATATATATTTTAATACTATATGGAATTTAACCGACATAGAATTTATTCAATTTCAATATAGAATGTAAACAGCATCAAATCCTAAAAAAGAACTAACACCCGGTACAAATATTTTAACTTCCAATAAAAATCACGAAATGAAAAAGAAGCCTAAAAATTAAATAGAGCCCGAAATGAAAGCGGAGGAAAATTTCCGACTTCATATTTTTGGAAGTAAGTACAAAGGGAACAACTTCTGATTTCTAACAGAGCCACGGAGCGCCAAGAAGGAACGGCTTGGAATGGAGGCAACCTTGATCTGGCTGCTCCCTTCGTTCCAGGAAATGATTAGGTATCAAACGTAAATCCCAAGATGAAGAAATCAAAAAGATGAAAGCGGAGAAGGCAGACGGAGGAGAATGAAGCCCGGGATGAGGGATGAAAAGAGAGACGGAAAATTGGGGAGTTCGATTCTGTGTTTCTATAGAGGAGGATGAGGAGGATCGCGGGAGGCTGCGAATGATTGACTCGAAGAAGATTGAGCCGTACGAGATGATGAACACACGAACAAAAGGGGGACCAAAAGATGAAACGAAATGGAAAGAGAAACCCAGAGCAACCAGACACCGTCTCCCGTTTTTCTTACTAATATCAGCAACTTCTCTACCCGTCTCTTCCAAATTGATATATACAACGTTCATCTTGGTTTCCTCTTAATACTTAGAGATATATTTAGTGATTGATTCTGGGTTTTACGTTTCCTGTTGCCTTTATCGCGTTGAACGTTTTGATTGATTCGTTTTTATAGTTAATGTAATAAGTGCCAAAAAAAGGAAGTAGAAATATTGTTATTCAAAACGTATATATATGGCATGTTTTAAATGTTCATTTTGATTAATGTGATGGATAATAATATAATACATCAAGTAGTATAGCTATTAGCAGGAACAGTGGCGTAGACAAGGGGGGTTTCTGGGTCCAGACCCCCTTTGGCCTACCTTTGACTGTACTAAATTTCCACCCCCTTCTCGACCCTCCTCTTAACATTCACATACTTCGACCCCCTTGATGAATTTCTGGCTACGCCACTGAGCAGGAATCCATACCTCTACTTGGAATGATTATCCTGGCGTATCGCGTATGGTAAGATCACTCTGACGGCTTTGGCCCCGCCTACGAGAGATAAAATCCCCTCTGCGCACGCTCCCTTCTCACGTTGTTGTTTGTTAAGTTCACATAATGACGTAAAACAACCATCAGCCACCTTGAGACGAAAATCTGCCGCGCTAAGCATTCCAAGTAGAAGTATGGATTCCTGTTATAAGTAATAATATTTAATAGTAAATCAAATATTTAACTAATCGTACACCAGTTATATAGCACCACAATTTTGGTAGTTTCGCTTACAATACCTTAGCTTCAACCACAGTGTATTCACGTTTTTCCTAAATTAGCCTTATCAGTTAACATAGCGACACCTATCGGCCAATACTGGAAGTACCTTAGCTGTTGGATTTCCATCTGCTAAACAGTCGTTATAAAAGACAAAGCGACTGCTTAGCAAACTAAAATTGAGAATCTAACTGTACTTCTGGCTTTGACCGCTAGGTCGCTTTACGTTAAGCGATAAGACTAATTAAGACATCCGTTACGGTGAATAAATTGGTATTTTCCCAAATACCCGATTACATTTTAATCATTAATCAACCGGACTGGTCTAAATAAGGCAAACGCCTATTTTGCCACAATACAAAAGACATCAAGAATCACGCAAAAAATAATTCGAAGGTGGATTAATGAGCAGGAATGTGCACTGTCACTTACCCAATCGTTGTGCGCGCTCGAGAGTATTGTCTTTGGCTTTGATCCTCCAGATGATCCGGCCGAAGTTCCTAATCCCCGTGACAATAAGAGAAATCTCCTTCGATTCTTCTCATCGGAGACAAGAGCCTGCGAGTCCTGAATTTCAGACGGATTACGAGAAGAGATACAGAGATAGCGAAATGATACGGGCTGCTGGAGCAGGCTCTAAATATAAGATCAAAAGACGCGGTATTATTAATTCGTTGTATGGGTGCTGTTCAATTTAGGAACGTATTATTAAATTATGCTAATAAATTTACTTTCTAAGTGCTCAAATTCATAAGAAACAATATTTTGGACAAACTTTGTTAATGAGCAAAACGTGTTTGATGAGCAGCGATTGTCAGAAGGTCAAAGGACTGCAGTTCAGTGTTTATTTTATTTCGTCGTCGTGTACCCTGCTTTAGTCTAAAATAGTATGACGCCATCATGGATCCTTAGTGCTCGGAATTGTTTATTCGTTATCCACAAATTTTCCGATTTATTTAAAAAACGTTGGTAAAAAGAATATCATTTTAACTTATTTAATTATGTTTTTTACGCAACCAAGCATTTATTTGATTAAAAGTGGTATTTATTCACTTTCCATTATTTAAACATTTTACAATTTTTATTCAACTATTGGTTATTTAAATAAATATTATTTAAATATCGCCGAGCTTATTTTATTCATGGATTAAAATTAATCGAATGCCGAACACTATGGATCCTTCTGTAGTCTAACATATTTTTTGGGAGCATTTTTGAATAAACCTTTGCTGGTGAGCAGCAATTGTAAGAAGTGTTTATTTTATTTAATTGTCGTGTAACCTGCTGTAGTAAGAAATAGTAGAAAGCCATCATTTAGAATATTAATTGATTTCTAAAGGCCTATTTACACGAGTTGACATTTACGCCTAACTTTGTTGATGAGCAACAATGCTAAGTAGGCCACTCCAACTTTCTTCTCATTTTGGGTTTTACGAAAAACCTAATTTAAAGGGCAACATAATCATTTGAAAAATTAGGATCGGATTTCAGCTAGCTCGTGATAGCAGATATCAAATTTTAGTATATTCCAATGCCTATTTCCGAATTTCAAACGATTCTGTGACCCTTTAAGCGAATTCTCCAATTTTGTGGTCAACGCAAGATCTTAAAAACATCTTGATCAATTTGAATAAAGTTTTGTATATCGGTAGAATGCAATTTTTATTCAGGTCGAGGATATTTGACTTTTAAGATTACCTCTAACAAAATTTATGGTAAAATTTCGTAGAAGAATATAAAAGCTGCTACAGTGGCTCGATCTCAATTTTTCAGAAAATAAATTTCTTTATTTTTTCTGTTTCGTTTCAAATATAATATCTTAATAGAAAAATCCAATACTGAGATGAACTTTTCTGGTAGTCCATTATAAAAATAATTATTGGAGTTTGTGTTATCAGTACTATTTCTCAACAAATGCTCAGAATTTTGACCTGTGACTTGGGAAATCCTTCTGAAACTTTAACAGTGCATGCTCGAAAGTACCGCAAGGAGTATCCATGTTTAAAAAGCAGAAGATGTATCCAAATCATCCCATATGACATTAAACAGTTTAAGCACGGGCTACCATTCGTGTAGGGATATACGTGTAGTTGTGTAGACTATATTGCGTACCGACTGTTACCCTAGACGTCCCTCTTATGAGTTTTTTAGCTTGGGCTCTTATCTATTATCGTCGCCTGAAAACCAAAACCACGTTATTTATTGGCAAGCAATTAAAAAATAATAATTTCAATATTTGATAAAGAGTAGGCAAAAGAGAAGGTATGCGCTTTTAAAAAATATATATGTCTTCGCGATTATTATCGACAGAGGTATCAGAAATCGGCAAAGAATTTAAGTAACTCTTTACATCCAAAAACCACCTAACTCCAGTTACGTGATTTAAGATATGAGATGACTAGATATAGTTACGCATTTTCTAGAGCGGTGCTAACAAGCGTTTTTATCTTTTATACGGGCATTGGCAGATTAACTACCACCCGGGCCCATAGATTTGGGCTTTATTATGTCCACCCTGACGGTGCGCCAGCACATCTGGTCTAACTTATGACTAGTTCCGGGCCCTTAGGGTTAAGCCTAGTCAGCTTATTGGTTAATCCACCACTGATTTTAGGAGCCGGTGTTTAATTGGTACCGAAATAGAATTAATTCGGTATCCGGGCTTCACTTAACTGTCACGAAGGTCAGCGCAATGGCTGTATCGTAGATATCCTGATTATCTAATCTCGCCGTTTTCCGTTTGGACAAATACAGCAATAATTCAATATTATTATGTTATAAATAACAGTAGGTTTTCTCCCGCGACCCCATACTGATACGAAGCAAGTTACTGACGAAATATTAAAACGTCACTGCCGTGCTACCAGCTTTACCAGGCTCTCATAAATCAAATTATCGTATTAAGGCCGGAAAATTATTGATTTCAAAACGACTGAAATTTTGCAAGAAATTTTAGTTTTGTCAGAATCTTTAAGTTAAACTTGAACAAAGTTATATTTGTGAGAAATCCAAAAATTTAATAACGCTTAAATTAACTGAATAAAATAGAGTTGTTAATTTTCCGGAAAAATAAAAAATTTAAACATAAATTACTTTTTAAGGGTTTTTAATGTTTTTATCTTTTTATCGATACAAAATGACTAATAACAGTAAACATACTACAAAACATTTATAGCATTACATTGTTAATCCGTTTAAACTAGTCTACAGGTTTAGTTTTACTCTTAGATTCGAAAAAATTTGGCGAAAATGCCGCTTTATTTAAATTGGCAAACAACATTAGACTAATCAAGGAATGAAAACTTTTTTTATTTTTTTCGGAAAAATACGGAAAATTTTCCGACTTACAACACTGGAAAAAAATCTTAACTAAAACAAAAAAAATATTAAAAGTTAAACTTTAACGCGTTTTTCTGCCCAATTCAAAAATTTTTGTATATTATCGTATACTCAGGCTGAATTATCAAAAATAGGGTACTATATAGTGAGTCGATGAAATTATAGTACAACTCAAAAATGGGCAGAAATTATAGACGTCTGGCAACGCTGCGTGGTACCATCGAACTGACAGTTTTATAGCAATTTATTGGACTAAACTACGATCGGTACCACCGTAACCGCATGATAAAAGTTATTTTTAAAATATTGTGGCATTTTAGATAGAGTTTCGAAGAGTTACCAAAAGTTTTGGAAGGTTTTATCACGGATAAATAAGACCATCAGATACCAAAACAACCGTTAAAAAACTTGGGCTAACTTTTCAAAAATGCTTTTAAAGAACGCTCGAAACATTTTTTTTTTGACGGGGAAAAATCGCGACCAAGCAGTCGTGTCACCTCCGAGTAATATTTGATGCGTTTAAAAAATGCTTCTACGTCATAATTGACGTCGAAAAATGAAGCTAGATGTCGCTGATATTACTTAAAGTAAGGGGAGTGCTATCATTTTTTTCAGAGACGCGTGGGATGAAATTAAGAAGTGGGACCAAAATGATGGAAGAGTCTGACGGAAAAAGATTTTGTCTCGTTTTGTGTACCAATTTGTCATAAAAGTTTCTTTCCTAAATTTCTTCCCCCGGGCAGACCTCGATTTCTTCCCCCTCTTTCCTCTCCCTGTCGCTCAATCTGTCATCGTCCGGGGGGGAAGGGTGTCGTTTGGCGTTTCTACTCTCAAGTTACCGTCGCGAACGCATCGCTTTTTGGTGCACCAACAGTTTTTTATAACGCTTTATTTTTTAGATTTAGTATTTGGAAACGAAACTCAGCCCCTTAACAATAACGTTGAAAATGCCCTGCTGATACGTGATACCTATTGGCAATTTTTAACTTCCAAATATTAAAAAAAAGATCCGATATGCAATCTTCTTGATCAGAAGCCTATATAATAACTCCCATTCGTAATTAAAAATCGCGTTATTGGATTAGCAATGTTAAGTTACAAGGAACCACCTATGGACTGCACTGTAAAGGATGATAAAATTAGCGAATAAGTAGTTTAGTCCATTAAGAAAATGGATAATAAAGCTAAACCCTAAACAAATTTGAAGAAATTTAAAAACTTACTAATAGCTCGTACCGATAGGTCTTCGAGCTAACAAAAAGGCGCGAAACCCGGACCAAATAGATAAGCTTAGTTTCTCTTTTCGGTGTTAAAGTCGCGAGCCAGATTTCCCGCACGGTACTCACGCGTCCCAAATAGGACAAAACCGGTCTACCGTTGGAATTTCTGGCTAATTTATTTCATTTCATTTAGTCCAACAGCGCCTCGCTAGGGGAGATTTTCTTCTTGTGATGACGTCACTCCGTTACTAGCTCTCACAAGGAGAGTACCCGAGGTGTTTATTGCCGGTTTTGTTTAAAGTCGGGTATAATGTAGACGTTGCACTACCCATTCGATTTGCCTTGGCAACGGAAAATGTTTTTGACCACTTAAAACCAAAATAAGATTTTTTCCTTATGTTACCCAAACTTGATGAATTTTACCTAAATGTGGTCCAAATTACCCATTTAGTGATTTAAAAATTTTTAAATGCTTTTTTAAAGGATAATTTTTTGTTTTAAGTGGTCAAAAACATTTTCGGTTGTCATGGCAAATCGAATGGGTAGTGCAACGTCTTCTTTTGGGAAATTTCATATCTCATCTAGGTCTACATTACGCCCGACTTCGAACAAAATCGGTAATCAACACCTCGGGTACTCTCCTTGTCAGTAAAATATTTACTATTGGGATGGCGAAGTGGTTAGCGCTTTCGCCTCGCAGCAAGAGGAACCGGGTTCGATCCCAGCTTGTGGCACTGGGTGAAAACTCGGAACAACTCCTTCCGCGTTGAGTTTGCAAGTTTTCTCCCCACTGGTTTAATGGGTTTTCCCCCGAGCTTTTCAGTTTCCCCTTCCATAAAAACTTGTAGAGGTTAATAGTTAGTGTAGTGTAGTGTAGCTGGCTCGAGTGGCAATACCAACAAACAAGGATAATAAATATCATCCGCTAAATTAAACTGGACACAAGCCATTCTCACGATTAACGGTACAATTTCCCACGAAAGCCTTCGACTAAGGCTTCTCGATATACAAGGTGTTTCAAAAGGTTACGCAAACGGTTGAAGGAGTTGTAGGGGGTGAGTTGAGAGGTAGTAATAGTTAGAGTAGGGAGCTGTTGGCTCGCCACCACCCTCCTATGCATTGTAACCCGGCCACCTGAATTAATGGCTTTAAAAGTCGCTTGATGACTTAGGCCTAAGGTGGTGCCTTGGGTATAAACCTAGCTGATTATTACTATTATATTCCCTAAAGTGACAAACTTATAGAAAATATTATAGACTTATGGTGCCACAAACCGGTATCGAACTCCTCTTACTTCGAAGCAAAAGTGCTGACCGCTGTATCTCCATCGTTCCAACTTTCTCGCGTCTTAACGCTATTGACGTCACCTGATCGGGAAAGGCGCTTGTTAGAAAGAACGACGTCATCGAAATAATTCCGATTGTAAATAAAACGCTTATTTCCTGACCTCCAATGAAGCGGAAGAAAGAAAGGGGCATCTCTATAAATTACCAATACGAGTCCCGCTAAATAAATTCCCTACACAAATAAGGGACATCCGTTGGGAAACATGCCCGCTAATTTGGTTAAGCCTAACGAATTCTTGGCAAATATGGGACGGCACGAGAGAAAGAAAGGATTTATTTGAATAACAGGCAAATGCGGGCGAATCCTTATTAAGAAACGAAATACTAGCGACGACGTCAGTCGCAAATTAGATACGTATTACCAAGAACATAAGTCACGTAATAATCATAAGTATGGCACAGAACGAAGTTTTCTATTTTTGGCTAAACTTTTCTCCGTTTTGTTGTAGATGAAATAACGTAACCAAAGGTTATCATATTATATGTAACATACTATTACCTAAGTCATCAAGCGACTTTTAAAGTCATTAATTCAGGTGGACGGGTTAAGTTGAGTAAGGAGGGTGGTGACAAGCCTTCATACCACACGGGCCAACGGCTCCCTGCACCAACCGTCAACCTCAACAAGTTTTTATGGAAGAGAAAACCGAAGAGCCTGGGGAAAAACCCCTTAGACCAGTGGGAAAGAACTAACAAACTCAACGCAGAAGGAATTGTTCCGAGTTTTCACCAAGTGCCACCTAGGAGCAACAAACACAACACTCCACACAAGGAGAACGCAAACCGTCAAAAGTAATGGATTTTCTTGTGTACAGTTTTCATTGGCTAGACGCCTTAGCGTACGCTGCCGTCGGAAGGGGAAAATTCGGAAATTGTCTTCCCCCATGCCCGTAAAAAGTTCAGCGTAAAGGCTCATCCAATGAAATTCGTACACAACACTGCGTTAGCGTGTTTAAAGGCTAGCTGCGTTCTCCTTGTGTTTGTTGCTCCTAGGTGCCACAAGCTCTAATCGAACCAGGTTCCCCTTGCGGCGAGGTGAAAGTGCTTACCACTCCGATACCCCACTTAGTTTGCCGTGGAGTGATTGCGAAATAGGAAGTTTCCGAACAGGAAACTCGTCCCTTCCTACTCTTTCCGTTGGCAAAATAGTTGTTTAGTTTGATGGCGAAAAATACGAGCGTACACGCGTTTAGGTTTTAAATTCGAAAAAAACTAACTTCTGAAATAGATCCATTGCTTATAATAGTAATTTTTATCTTCCGATTCAATAATTCATCATTATTTTCAAAAAGTAAGCGTTATTTACACTTGTGAAAGCATTTCAATTTTCCATAGGCCTTGAGTTACATATTCTCCGTCAACCTGTTTAAATTCTTGGTAATTATCTCTAAATTCAATCTGGTTCTTTACTTCCCCGTTTCACGTACGCGTTAAGAAGTAATTCGCTTAAAAGGCGGAGGGGGAAGGGTTAATTTTTCTTGGAACCCGTATCGAGCTTGAAGCAATCGCTAGTTGGAAGATAAAGACGATATCGCGTCTACTACGCAATTAAATTGATACGAAATGGTGTTTAAGAACGAGACGGGGAGGTTTCGAGGGCTTTACAGCTTTTGCCACGAGTGGGAAGTTTCCGAGAGCAAATAGCCGCGGGCGCTTTTTTGCGCTTTGCCTAAGCGGCTTTCCGCTGTTTGGTCGGGGCGCCAATCGGCGGGACGGAGCTCGATGCAAATTGAGAGCGGACCTTCGTTTTTATCACGCACTTAATCAGAGCGTACAGGTAGAGTTGCTTTTCTAAGGATTGCCTTACACGCCATTTTGCGGTAACCTATAGCAACGGGATGGTCCTATAGCAACGGGATGGTCCTATAGCAACGGGATGGTCCTATAGCAACGGGATGGTTTATCTAATTGCTTAAAAAAGAGGAAAATAATATGAGTCTATAGAATTCTTTGAGAATCGACTATTCGGTTTGAAGTGTTTGGGTGATAAATTTAATTTAATGTATAAAGATGAGTGTTTGTATATATGTTTGTCCGCTATAGGAATCTACAGTTTTCAACTTAGGTCGACCACATTTGGTATACTATCACATGGTACCTTGACTGTAGTTTTCGACGGTTTCGGTCGGCAAAACAACTTTAATTAATTGGATTAATTTAATAATTAGGTATATTCGCTATATACAAGATACTACACTTTGATCTTAGCCAAAAGACCGAGTCTCTTAATTCTTTAGCCATACACTCGAAAAAAGCTTAAATTATTGTAATATTTTTTATAGCCTTCTTCTCGCTTCTTCTATATACACTAGGCCGTATATTAAATGGCAAATTATTATGTTATCAACGTATAATTGGTTAATATTGTCATTAACCAGTTGTTTATACATGTATTGGGTACGGTGCCATCCGTTTAGACAGTTATTACAGCATTCTATTTTCGTAATATACACTCTTAAAACAAAAGGTGTATTTTCTTGTCCCATATTTAACACCTTAACAGGTTTATAAAGGATGTTATTCTACACATTAAAAAGCAGTTTTCCTGCTAGGGTGTTTATTTACACTGTTTGGGATGCTTAGGTCCTCCGTTTTGGTTACTTTGTTATAGAGTTTGTGGTATAAACCTATTCCCTTCAGGGTACAAGACTACTCCTTTTAGGGTACCAAACGACTCCCTTCAGGGTGCTACAATACTCCCTTTAAAGTGTTAAAATACTCCTTTTAGGGTACTAAACTACTGCCTTAAGGGAGCTACACCCTTACGAGGTGTTAAATCACTCAATTTACGGGGTAATATAACACCCTTTATACACCTTTTCAAGTTTTTAATTTGGGACAATAAAAATCCCTTTAGATCGTTTAAATTAACATTAAAGAGTGTTTTTTTACAGATATTACACCCTTAATATACCATTAAAACACCCTTTTTTAAGAGTGTATGCGTCAGAGTTTCGTCACTAGCGCTTTCCCCTTAGTTATTCATATAGGCACATGTTCCCGCGAAATGTCAGATACCCCAGCTAGTTACCATTAAAAAGTAATAACTATTATAAAGTGTTATATACATAATATATTTCCCTAACTGACACCAGGCGGCTAATCATAAGTATACGTGTAACACTTATTACAGAGCGATTACCGTAATCGTTTCAATGCGAATGTACTTTGTATAAATTAATTATTTAAATTGAATATCAACTTAACAAAGACAATGTATACATAAATGTTCAATAAATAAGAAATGAATAAAATGCAACGCCACTGATTTGCTTGCCAATCATTATTCAAACGTCCTTTAGCATGATTCTTCACAAACAGTTAGAATGTAAGCAGTAAGCATTCAGAAATTAGGATCTACTAAGGAACAGATATTGGAAAAAATGGTTTAGATAAAAAGGCTTTTCTTTCAATCATTTCTTTTGGATAATTTTAAAACACAAAATATATTTTAATGTATTTCATAAATTTTGAGTTTATTCTCCATTTTTTAAATTGGCGTGCGTATTTTGGAAATGTATTCATTTAATAACATTTTTATTTAATTCTATCCTTCAAACTGTTTTCAATCTTAACGTTCACCATAATATTTTATTTATTGTATTATTAGGATGAAATATTAAGTGTGATTTAAGTAGGTAAAGTAAAAAAATATTATTTAGTTAGCAATTCTATATGCGTAGTTAAAGTTTTCGAAATAAAATACTTCGTTAAATTTGCAGGAGCTGATTTTCAGATTTATTACGCAATCAAGGTTTAGTTCAGTACAGAACCCTCTAGTAACCAGGCCACCTGTTTAAGGGCATTAAAAGTCGCTCGCTGACTTAATTGGGCCTAAGGTGGTGACTTTGCCTAGCTGATTATTATTATTATTATTATAATACCGATAACTACCCCTTAGACTTGTATAACCAGAATCTTAACTCCTTTAAAAATAATACAATGGCTCGCTTAAAAGAAATTGATAATATCTAACCAAATGGTTCATTTTTTAAAACTTTTTAAACTTTTAAATACTTAAATGTAAGTAAATCAACAACACAAACAAATAAGTAACACATTTGTGCAATTTTTTTTAAACCCCATTGTAAAAATACATAATAATATAACAATAACTTAACCTCTGTATAAATTTTAAAAATGTTACTACTAACATGTTTTTATACAGAATAAAAAATGTTTGAATTGAATTATTAAATAAATCCTAAGCGAAATATACTACTACCAAGTACGATATATATTACAACCAAAGACGGTAATATACTACTACCAAGGACGATAACGTACTACTAGCAAGGACGATATATACTACAAATAAGGACGAAAATATACTACTAATAAGGACGATAACATACTACTACCAATGACGATAATATACTACTATCAAGGACGATATATACTACTACCAAGGACGATATATATTACTACCAAAGACGATATATATAACTACCAAAGACGGTAATATACTACTATCAAGGACGATATATACTACTACCAAAGACGGTAATATACTACTATCAAGGACGATATATACTACTACCAAGGACGATAAATACTACTACCAAGGAAGATATATACTACTATCAAAGACGATATATATTACTACCAAAGACGGTAATATACTACTATCAAGGACGATATATACTACTACCAAGGACGATAAATACTACTACTAAGGACGATATATACTACTACCAAGGACGATAACATACTACTATCAAGGACGATTATATTACTAATCAGGACGATAACATACTACTATCAAGGACGATATATATTACTACCAAAGACGATATATATAACTACCAAAGACGGTAATATACTACTATCAAGGACGATATATACTACTACCAAGGACGATATATATTACTACCAAAGACGATATATATAACTACCAAAGACGGTAATATACTACTATCAAGGACGATATATACTACTACCAAAGACGGTAATATACTACTATCAAGGACGATATATACTACTACCAAGGACGATAACATACTACTAGGAAGGACGATATATACTACTACCAAAGACGATATATATTACTACCAAAGACGGTAATATACTACTATCAAGGACGATATATACTACTACCAAGGACGATAAATACTACTACCAAGGACGATATATACTACTACCAAAGAGGATTATATAACTAATCAGGACGATAACATACTACTATCAAGGACGATATATACTACTACCAAGGACGATAACATACTACTATCAAGGACGATTATATTACTAATCAGGACAATAACATACTACTATCAAGGACGATATATACTACTACCAAGGACGATAACATACTACTATCAAGGACGATATATACTACTACCAAGGACGATATATATAACTACCAAAGACGGTAATATACTACTATCAAGGACGATATATACTACTACCAAAGACGATATATATTACTACCAAAGACGGTAATATACTACTATCAAGGACGATATATACTACTACCAAGGACGATAAATACTACTACCAAGGACGATATATACTACTACCAAAGAGGATTATATTACTAATCAGGACGATAACATACTACTATCAAGGACGATATATACTACTACCAAGGACGATAACATACCACTAGGAAGGACGATATATACTACTACCAAAGACGATATATATTACTACCAAAGACGGTAATATACTACTATCAAGGACGATATATACTACTACCAAGGACGATAAATACTACTACCAAGGACGATATATACTACTACCAAAGAGGATTATATTACTAATCAGGACGATAACATACTACTATCAAGGACGATATATACTACTACCAAGGATGATAACATACTACTATCAAGGACGATATATACTACTACCAAGGACGATAACATACCACTAGGAAGGACGATATATACTACTACCAAAGACGATATATATTACTACCAAAGACGGTAATATACTACTATCAAGGACGATATATACTACTACCAAGGACGATAAATACTACTACCAAGGACGATATATACTACTACCAAAGAGGATTATATTACTAATCAGGACGATAACATACTACTATCAAGGACGATATATACTACTACCAAGGATGATAACATACTACTATCAAGGACGATATATACTACTATCAAGGACGATATATACTACTACCAAGGACGATAACATAATACTATCAAGGACGATTATATTACTAATCAGGACGATAACATACTACTAACAAGGAGGAAAAATACTACTACTGAGTACCACATATAATTCTAGGAAAGACGATAATATACAAGTCAGAATTGGACGAGAATGTCACAAAAAGTTCAATCAGAAAATTAGCATGAAAACAATAGCAATCGTCGTACTTATTAATATTATAACGTAATTTCTGGTGTAATGAATTCAGAGATGGAGGACTTGTTGGATAAATAACATCGCAGGGGTTAAAGTAACGCGAGGATGGGAGGGTGATCGAAAATTATTTGATTCATTCAATAAATTATCGAGAAAAGTTTCAGAACGGGGTTATTTTCTCGGTTGTGTTGTAGATAAAACAAAAAAGAGAAATACTTTCACTACTTGTACTCGCAGGGAAGCAACTTTTTTCTTTGAAAGGGGCAGGAAGGGACGAAAAAGGGGGGCGGTAAACATTAGTAGAACTAGTAGCGCCAGCTGGTGGTATATCCAGTCGATTTTGTAGACGGCGGGTCGATTCAAGACCCGTTTTCTCCGACTCCCCTTTTTCTCATCGAACCCCCAAATTCGCCCCCCCAGAACACCCAATACTTTATCCCACAAAAAAGCCCCCCCCCTCTCCCCTCCACTCGTCTTTATCAAAACCAAATAATCGAAGATCGCATTCAAAGCCGTGCTTCGTCTTAATGTCTTGCTGTAACAAATATGCTGTATTTTATCAAACCGAAATCAAACTTGCTGCAATACCTCAACATTTTAGTATGTGACGTCGTTTTTTTATGTACAATGATGACGTCATGTATAAATTATGGTGTCATACATGTAATGTTGACGACACATATGTACATAAAATGGTGACATCATACATATAATAATCAGCTAGGCTAATACCCAATATATGAATCGTTGAAGTCATACATGAAATAATGCCGTCATATATATCAAATAATGCCGTCATATATATCAAATGATGCCGCATATATTTGAAATGATGCCGCTTATATTTGAAATGATGCCGTCATATATATGAAATGATGCCGTAATATATATGAAATAATGCCGTCATATATATCAAATGATGCCACATATATTTGAAATGATCCCGTCATATATATGAAATGATCCCGTCATATATATGAAATGATCCCGTCATATATATGAAATAATGCCGTCATATATATCAAATTATGCTGCTTATATTTGAAATGATCCCGTCATATATATGAAATGATGCCGTCATTTATATAAAATTATCCCGAAATATATATCAAATGATGCCGTCATATATATGAAATGATACCGTCATATATATGAATGATACCGTCATATTTATGAAATAATGCCGTCATATATGAAATAATTCCGTCATATATATATATCAAATGATGCCGCATATATTTGAAGTGATCCCGTCATATATATGAAATGATTCCGGCATATATATGAAATGATGCCGTCATATATATGAATGATGCCGTCATATTTATGAAATAATGCCGTCATATATATCAAATGATGCCGCATATATTTGAAGTGATCCCGTCATTTATATGAAATTATTCCGGTATATATTGGAAATGATGCCGTCATTTATATAAAATTATCCCGAAATATAAATCAAATGATGCCGTCATATATATGAATGATGCCGTCATATTTATGAAATAATGCCGTCATATATATCAAATGCTGCCGCATATATTTGAAGTGATCCCGTCATTTATATGAAATGATTCCGGTATATATTGGAAATGATGCCGTCATTTATATAAAATTATCCCGAAATATAAATCAAATGATGCCGTCATATATATGAAATGATACCGTCATATATATGAAATGATGCCGTCATATATATGAAATAATAACTCGACATATATCTGAAATGATGCCGTCATAAATGCGAAATGATCCAGAAATATAAATGAAACGATCATAATAATAAATAATTACCCCCAATCCCCCATAAAAATAAACCTGAAAACGTATTTTTCGGCTTAATAATACGTGTCAAAAATAAATTATAAAATAAAAAGAAAAGTGGAAATAAATCCGTCATCGGGAAAATGGCGGAAAGGATTTGCGGAAAGTCGACTTAGGAGGGGAGGGCAGGGTGGAGGGGGGGGTGTTTGAAATGCTAGATCGGATTCAAGCGTTAATCCCGCGCCGAAAGCGAAACTACCAAAATAGAAGAGACGCCGAGTGGAATCTAAAAATCCTAGACGTTTGAATTAAGAAGATTGGAGCCTCCGGGTGGGGGGGGGGGGGGTTTCTAGGCCGCGGAGGGAGGGAGGGAGGGGGGCCAATCTTCGTATCTCCATCTCAGCCCTCTACGTGTACGTATACTGATCCGTCTTATACCGTCTTAGAAAAGCGACGGGTAGCGAGAAATTGGCATTTCCTATAAAATAACTATTTCTTACGATAGGGTTTTTCTCCCGGCTATAGTAGAATTCAAACTAACCGCTATAGTTTACTCTAAAAGTAGGGGAAATCTCCCGCCTTTGAACGCGCTATCGACTTCGTTTCGGTGGGGAGCGTAAGAGGCCTTGTTATCGGATCGGGTGGGGTTTTTCGGGGGTTCCTCCGAGAAAAAGACCTCTTCCATTGATTGCTCGGGCTAAGCCTTGGTTTTCGTATCTTTCGTCCGTCGTTAAGCCTCTGCCGAAGCGACGGAACGGGCTCTCTCTATCCTCCGGATTCAGGCCTGGCCCGGGCCCCCGGGGTCACGAACAATCTAATCTGAATGATGAGATTGGATTTTAGAAGACAACCATGCCCACCTCCGCTCTCCCAATTGCCCTCTTTCGACGCCGTCTTCAGTCAGCATCCTTTTCTGAGAACCTTTCTCCGCGCTCTCTAGGTGTTTCGGGGGCAGTCCTCGGATAAATTAAATTCCTGCCAATGGAGGGCGCTTTTTAATAGGTCTTATCTACTTCGCGTCTTTTAATTGAGTTTGTTATGTTTCGACAATAATGTATTTATTTTTACCATAAGTAACGTAATTAACCTAAGTATGACACTTCCTATTCATCCAATGTTTTTTTAATGATAGTCTGTTTCACCAATGACAACGTAAACCATTACGTACCGACGGACTGACAACTCTCCGCGAAATGCTCGTAGTATTGGGAGGATCACCGGCAGCCTTTTCGACGGACCAGCAAATGAAAATTGAAAATTGAAATGCTTTCAAAAGTGTTATTTTGGAAAATTATGATGAATTATTGAATTGGAAGATAAAACTTACTATTATAAGCAATGGCTCCATTTCAGAAGTTAGTTTTTTTTCAAATTTCAAACCTAAACGCGTGTACGCTCGTATTTCTCGCCATCAAACTAACCAACTATTTTGTAAACGGAAAGAGTAGGAAGGAATTCATTCAAAATATTCAATGTCGAAATTATTGAAATTAACTAAACTTCCTAACTTACATATTGCTACGATTTGTGACTTAGTACCTTTGAATAAATTTGTAAAACATTCATCGACATTTCAAACAAACTCACCGAAATTATTGAAATTAACTAAACTTCTTAACTTGCATATTGCTACGATTTGTGACTTAGTACCTTTGAATAAATTTGTAAAACATTCATCGACATTTCAAACAAAAACACCGAAATTATTGAAATTAACTAAACTTCTTAACTTACATATTGCTACGATTTGTGACTTAGTACCTTTGAATAAATTAGTAAAACATTCATCGACATTTCAAACAAACTCACCGAAATTATTGAAATTAACTAAACTTCTTAACTTGCATATTGCTACGATTTGTGACTTAGTACCTTTGAATAAATTTGTAAAACATTCATCGACATTTCAAACAAAAACACCGAAATTATTGAAATTAACTAAACTTCTTAACTTACATATTGCTACGATTTGTGACTTAGTACCTTTGAATAAATTTGTAAAACATTCATCGACATTTCAAACAAACTCACCGAAATTATTGAAATTAACTAAACTTCTTAACTTACATATTGCTACGATTTGTGACTTACAAGGAGACGATCTGCGGTGATTTTCGTTGATTTTGTTTAAATTATGGGGATTAGTAGACCTTTATGTTACTTGAAATTTCCCAACTTTTCCCTTTGGAAATTAACATGGAGAAATCGCACATTTTAATGGTCCCCGTTTTAAAAAATTTAAAATATTAAAAAAATAATGTATATTAAAGAAAATTGTACATTGGGCAATTTCAATTTAATTTGGGTAAAAGCTTGTACATTTGGGGGAAAATAAGCAAATTGGGTATATAAAGTAAATTTGGGTTATATGATTTAAAATTTTGCCAATTTAAATGGCATTTACCTAAATTAGTAAAACAAGCATCGACATTTCAAACAAACTCACCGGAATTATTGAAATTAATTAAAAATCAAATCACTCTTATTGGTACGATTTATATCAATATAAAAAACATTCCGATTATATCGAATCTAAATATATCGATCGCGTATCTCAAACCAAAAAATAAATTAATTAATAATCGATTTAAGAACTACGTCAAATACGGTTCAATTACCGCGATAAAAACGAGAGACGGTGCGAGGGGGGGATGCACGTCGATTAAATGAAAACAAATAAGTAATCGAATATATGGTATCGGCCGATATGAAAAAGCCCTAACGATCCAATTTAAGCTCCCCCTCGTGCACACAGACTAAAACAAAGTAAATAAAATCAAAAATGGGAAACGTAAAATCTAATTTTTATTCATAAGGAAATAAAATCGAACAAAAGTCAGGAGCAAATCGTTAAAATAAAAATAATAAAATCACAAATTGCCATCCCCCCCCCTCTTTCAATCAAATCTTCCCAAAAGCGCCCCCTAACGAGCCGCGGCGAAAATAAAAAGAGAGAGCAAATTTTTGGAATTTCTGAAACGGAAGAATCAGAAAGCGCGTCCGAAAGACAAATTCTTTTTGAAAGCGTCTCCCTCTGATCTCGAAAGAGGTTTCATTCGATATCTTCGTTGGTAAACAAAAGGGCGAAGACTGTACCCCTTTCCCAGTTTCGGGGCAAAGTGTCGGCTAAGGGGAAGGAATAAACGCCGTCGGGGCTTCTTGGGATTTGTCGAATTCCCGCAGACGCCACCAGGGGGAGTTATCTCCCTTTTAATTACCAGTTGGATGGTAAATTTGCGGAATGTCCTTCTATCTCTCGGCCCTAGCTTTATTACGCGAATTCTGGGGGTCGTATCAGGTATCACACTCTAATTAAAGGCACTCTTTTTTTCATGCCCACATCAGAGACATCTAATGGGCGGTGGTGTCTAATTTCCGAAAACTTTTTTTTTCACTTTATTTAACGCTAAAAATATCATTTTTCAAATTTCCGCTAGATTAACCGTCAGTAGGCCAAAAGTAGATCAGTCGCCTGTAGAAGTGTTTCACACGCAATACGCTGGTGTTCTGGGATAAGTTAGCTACTAGGGTAATGCTTTTTAGGCCATATTTTAGGGTTGATTTAGAGCCAATTATAATTTTCAAGATATAATATTAGAGTTGTTAATTTTCCGGAAAAATAAAATTCGGAAAAGTTTCCAGAAAATTTTTGCAAATCGGAAAAATAAAGAATTGAATCATAATCAGTTTCAACTAGTCTAGAGGTTTAGTTTTACTTTCAGATTCGAAAAAATGAGGCGAAAATGCCGCTTTATTTAAATGTGCAAACAATATATTAGACTAATCATGGAATAAAAACTTTTATTTATTTTTTTCGGAAAAATACTGAAAATTTTCCAGAAAAAAAGGCCTCTGTCATTTTCCGGAAAATTTACCGACTTACAACACTATAAAATATAGATGAAGATAGGATCACAACGTGTCCTATTAATAGCATCAAAGCCATCGAAGTAAATTTTACAAAATGATTCTATAGATCAGCCCTCCCCCGCTATCACTTTAAGTTGTCGGAAATAATTTAAAATCGATTAGGCAGGGCGCGTCCCCTACCGGTGATTTAACGCTTATGGAGCGAGAAGTATCTCGCCCACCCCGCGTGATGGCGCCCGGATCGTTAGGCCTATAACTTCAAGGTGGTTTCTAGCACCCTCTATGTTGTAAAAAATGTGTTAACTTTACAGAATTTTTTCGTTACTTTTCGGAAGTTAAATAATTTTTTACCGTTACCGGTAGTTCAGTAATTCCGGAGGTTTTTTTATGTGCAAATTAAAGGAAGGAATAGAGCAAAAAATTAAATCAAAGTTATTTTCTCTCTTGCAATATTAGCTAATAAAATAGTTCTTATATTTACATATTAATTTTAACTTATAAAATGTTTTTAATATTCATTTTATTTTTATATTATTCGTAATGTATTCAAAAATGCAGGAAAATTAGTTTAAAATATGTGAAAATTAAATGAATAAATTACAAAATATAAATTATAAATATTAACATTTCAAAAAAAAATGTTATATCTGGGTATACATTTCAACTCATGAAAATGTCGAATTTCATTTTTAAATAATTCATTATTTATTCAAATAGGTTGGAAACGAGAGAAAAATGTATGAAAGTTAAATGTATAAATTATAAATATTAGCCTTTTATAAAACTTCTTATATTTATGATTAAATTTTAACTTAAGAAAAGGTCGAATTTCATTTATAAAATAATTCATTGTGCATTCAAATAGGCAAGAAAAACGAGTGAAAAGTATTGTTAAATTTCATGTATAAATTATAAATTTTAGCAAATTTAAAATAAATCGTATGTGTAAATTTTAACTAAAACGTATTTCGTTTATAAATACTTCATAACGCATCCAAAAGCAACAAAACATCCCAAAAAGACTTCATAGTTCAGTAATAATTTATATATTAATTATTTAAAAAAGTGTTTGTATTGAAAATATAATTTTTCCTATTATTTGTAATGCATTCCAAAAGTAACGAAACGGCTCAAGTTCATAAATTATGGAAGGTAAAATAAAAGAGTTTTGTCTAAAAATACGTGTATATCGCTTACTACTTTAAATATATTACAATAATAAATTATCAAGAAAAAAACCTGCATATTTGATTATAACTCATAAAAAATATACGGAAAAAAAACCTAGAGATCTTAAAAAGTACCGTACATAGATGGCGCGGTAGTAAGTTTTCATTTCAGAGAGGAAAATATGGCTATGAATTATGCATGGCAAAGAATAGAGTTATAAAACTTAGAAGTATAACGCAGTCGGGGAATGAAGGTGGAAAAAAATGCTTTTCACTTTACACATTTTGCATACATAACTTTATAACGCGATACCAAGTTAGGGTGGTATATTTCGCGGCGTAGCGGCTAGATCCGACGACGAGGTAACTTGAAAACGTAGCTGTACCTTAAGCGTACCCTTGTTATACCCCTTTGCCAAAATAGCCTTACATTAAACCCTTTTTATGGGCGAGACGTTGCGTGGAAAAAATTGGGAGCTTAGGGCACGTGGCGATAAAAACAGGACGATGTTAAAAACTATACATCCACGCCTTCGGCCTCCGTTAAAAACTTAAGTTGTAAACATAACACTTTCGCCATAACTCTTCCGCGACACCTTATCCTCGCAGCGTTAAGCCGCGCTTACGATCGTTTAACCAGATAGTGCCCCGATAAGGCGGAAACGGGGTACAGTTTGCGTGGCGGATTGTACCGCATTAAGGCTCTTGTTTAATAAGGATTTGCTAAATCGTAAAACAAAAAGAGATATAAAAATATATAAACAGAAGCGCGCGTGCCGTCGTAAATTTAGCTTCTCCCTCCACTGCCAAGTGTCGTAAACCGTTATCTTCGTAATTTAGTCGTAAAGTACGGAGTGTCTTGACAGCGTTGCGGGCATTACCGTCGACGAGTTTTGCCATAACTATGATTTTGATATATGGCTGATATTACTTTACCTCACTGGACCTTGACGATTTTTTTAAGCAATTTATAATATTTTTTTTGGGACACTAAATTCATTCTCAATTTTTCAAAGTTAGAACTGAAATTTAAAAAGAAATTAAAAGACATTAATCAAGTGAAAAAAAACGTTAGATTTATTATTTTACTTTAATCATTTCAAAAGAATTTGGAACTGACGGTTGAAGTGGACCTTTTTACAAAACTCTCCAGGAATTTAATTAACTCAAGTCGAAGATATATAAGACACGTTCAGTGACGGCTTTTAAAGACATTTAAAAAAAATAACCGATACCAGACGTCTATTATAGCTATTTATAAAAACTAAAAGTGCCTGTGTTATTAATCTCGCATTGGAACATTTTAAATGGGAAAACGTCAACCTTAAGCCTATAACCGATGAAAAACGATATTGTATGGTTGTTTTGTAATGAATTTTTAAAGTTCGGATTTGTTTCCACTTCTGAACGACAACAGGGACCTTTTACCGAAACTTGCTCCAAAAACAACAGCGTTCCCTAAAACCCTTGTCGGTCACCATGACGACAAGGACTACAGACGATGAAAACGATCTTTTATGGTGAAAACCGTTTTTATAAATATTTCGTGGTTGTTTTGAAATTAATTTTTAAAGATGGTTTTTCTTGCACTTATGAACGACAGCAGGGAGATCTTACTGAAATTTTGACGAACGCGACAAGCCTTGTCCATGTCTGTCACCATGGCAGCGCGCGCGTTCCCAATTTAGCCGCGTTCGCACTGAACACTTGGGATGCCGCATGAAGTGGCGCGTGCCGGCAGCGCGCGCGTTCCCAATTTAGCCGCGTTCGCACTGAACACTTGGGATGCCGCATGAAGTGGCGCGTGCCGGCAGCGCGCGCGTTCCCAATTTAGCCACGTTCGCACTGGACACTTGGGATGCCCCATGAAGTGGCGCGTGCCGGCAGCGCGCGCGTTCCCAATTTAGCCGCGTTCGCACTGGACACTTGGGATGCCCCATGAAGTGGCGCGTGCCGGCAGCGCGCGCGTTCCCAATTTAGCCGCGTTCGCACTCGACACTTTGGAAATGTTTTTTGAACGGTTTCGAAATGTTCATAAAATTGAAAATTTTGGTGCCAATTTATTTATCGTATGCCTATTAATACAGTTGACAACGAAAATGTTAAATTGGTTCTTTTGAAACTGTTTTAGAACGTTTCCAAATTTGAACTAATTTTTCAAACAAAAGATAAACGATAATATAATAACGTAATCTTAACCTTAATGTCATCATAGCTTACCCTAAATTAACCAGAACACCTTAAAAACCTAGGCCTAAAAAATTCATCGATAACGGATGACGTAATCCGCTGTCAATAAAATTTAGAACCGTTGCTAGTTTTAGTCACACAGTATATTGGGAATACTATTTTTCGTCGTCTACCGAGTAGCTCTCTGGCTAGGGGATAACAAAATGCTAAATAAATATCCATTTCGGGGGATTTAAATGTGTTAAAGGAGCAGAGCGGCGTTTGAAAGAATCTACCAATCATTTTCTAAAATTTTGTTAGAGTCTTTAGATAGGGGTAGGTACATTTGTTCGAATTTCAATCATCCTAATGGTGGAACAAATGTTCGAATTTCATTCGTCCGAACCGCTGAAATAACAAATGTTTCAATTGTTCGAATTGGACAACTTGTTTGTTTCAATCGTCCGAATCGGTAGCATCACTTGTCCGAATTCTGTCGCTAAATTAGTATTTCTTATTGCTGTTTTTTTTGTCCGGATTTTTTTAGTGCAAGAATTAAAAATAAAAATTACATTGTAAATATCGCTGTTTGTTAGTAAGTGGGAATTGCGTTGAATGTTGTGGATATTTTAGGTTAGGTTAGGTTAGGTTAGGTTCACGTTAATGTTACTATTTTCTGATATTAACAATATTTAAAAAAAAAAACCTATTCGAAAAAACGATTATTCGAACAAATGAAATTCGCCAGTAAAGTTAACATAAATTGAACGACTAAACCACCAACAAAAGTTGTGATCAATGTTTCGGGCAAATGAAATACGTTTTCGGACATACGATCCTGTTTTCCGGCATTCGGACAAATGAAATTCGAACAAATGTACCCAAATCTTTAGATAATACGGGAAAATACTAAAATTCAAACGGTGTGGCCGTTGGATCTTAGACAACGTTTAAAATGTGATAGTTGATTTTATAAAATAAAAAGTGGTCTTGGCCAACTTGTTAAAATGTTGCTATTACTTCACAAGACCCAGCTTTCTTAGAATATTCTTCGCACGAACGACTTGCACGCGCGCTAGAAGAACGGAAAAATTAAATTCGGAAAAGTTTCCGAAAATTGGAAAACAAAAATGGAAACATAAATTACTTTTTAAGTGGTTTTTTCTAGACTAGTTTTGAGGTTTAGTTTTACCTTGGAATTCGACAAAATGAGGCGAAAACGCCGCGAAATTTCATTGTGTGAACAATATTAGGCTAATCATGGAATTAAAAAAATATATAATTTTTTCGGAAAAATATGGAAAATATTCCGGAAAAAAACATCGGTAACTTTCCGAACCATTTTCCACGGAAAATTTTCCAACTTACAACTCTAGTTTTAATGCATTATTTCTTAGGTTATTTTTATCGTTATAAGGTACCTTATTTAATACGATTTCAATTTCTAAGATAAGATCTTTATTAAAACATTTTGGGGAGATTGCAAATTTAAATCAATGATTTAAAAAATACTAACTTGATATAAATCTTGATCTTTTAAATCAAATTATCTTTTTTTCAGTTAATCCTGTTAGAGCAACCTTAAAAATCCTCTCTACAGTTTTATGGAACCAATGAAATACCAAGCTGATTGGATTGACACTTAAGGGGAGGATCATATACTTGCAGACCGTGAGGTAGATTTTGAGAAACGCTAATCTCCAAAAGTACTTCCTTTTTTCTGCTATAATTTAATTAAATTTCCTGTAATTCATAGTTTGCACCGAAGGGAGGGGCCTATGGTCTCCAAGGAAACTGGGAGGGCGATCAAAAATTCAAACCATTTCGCGCGTAGCTACTAAATAGGTAGCCATTTTGTTGGTAATCTCGTCAAAGCTACAAAACGTATTAGATTTATGCTTTAAAATTTTAAATGGGCCCTAAACAAAGCCAGATAAGATTCTAAGGCCGGGTTATTTAAATAAAATATCAAATTACGACAGAAATATCTACGAAAGGAAGTTAACAAAGCTTATTAAAGTTAGGCCTTTGCGGTCATCCTTTTTACAATTACCTTCGCTATCGAATAAAATAAACAATTTTCGCTCTCCATTGGTAATTGAACTACTCGAACAATTTTTAACCAGGCAGATAACCATTTTTAACGTGAAACTAATTTCTTAATCATTTGAAAATAATTAAAATCCGCAAACAGACGATTGAAACTGTTAACCCTCCCGTTTTACTAAGAAATCTACACCGGCAAAATGGCGGCATAGAACCGTTCATTCTTGCTCAAATTAAATATTTATTCTTGGTTCTTATATCTATACTTGGAACTGCGTCATTGATGACGTAGGGATGCAAACTATGTATACCCTTTATTTTAACTCAAAAGTCCGAAGAAATTAAAATTTTTGATATTTTACCTTTAGAAGTCTTTAAAACGTCCCAGTTTTAAAGATGCTTATTAAGTTTTAATAATCAATTAATTTAATTAAGATGCTTATTTACAACACTATTCGCCGATAGTTGTCGACAATTTCAATCGTCTCCTTATATATTGATACGCTTTATTTTATTAAATCCTTATTTCCTACCCTGTTTAGACCCATTGAGTTGGGAATATTAATCTAGAGATCCAATCAAATCTGCTCCCCGCGAAACAAGTTTTTGAAAATTACGAATGTGCCGTCTTCTCTAAAATGACGAGAAAACGTTATCATATGACCCGTGGCGCCATCCATTATTTTTGAAAAAAAAGTATTATTGCCGAAAAACGCGTCTTATTTGAACGAACCATTGAGAGATAGACGGCGCCACTGGTAGAATGATAAAGCTTTCTCGTCATTTGGGAGCAGACGGCAGTAATCTTATTTTTTTAAACTTGTTTCGCGAAATACTGAAATCCGACGTTTTGATTGGACCTAGAGCTAGATTAATATTCCCAACTCAATGGTTTAGCCAGTTCAGTTCAGGACTGGACATAAAGATAATTTTTTATAGTCAAATGCCGTGACTAGTGCCTTATGTCCAGCCCTGGCTCAGTACTAATTTTATAATAAAGATGTTTCCTCCTTTTTATTTATTTATTTTTATCAACTTTATTTTTAATGTTAATACCCCCCTTTAAACAATTTTGACAAACCAAAATCTTACTAAATTAAATATCAAATGTCACTTCGAAGACGTCAGTGTCATCTAATTGAAAATTAGAGTACAATTATAGTACATCTTGGTGTAATTATCGAAAATGGCGTACTATATAGTACGCAGTTAAAATTATAGTACGCCTCGAAAATTAGCTTGAAATTATCAACACGCACGATAATCATAGAATGCTGGGGTCACGCTGTTACACGCCTTGACAGACAACAAAATCCAAATGAAAATCAAGCTAAACGCCGTTCAACAACTTCCAACGGTTGAGGGCGGACTCAGATAACTCCGTTAACTAGTTACTGAACGTACCCCATTTATTAATAAATAAATGTTTACTCAAAATCATTTAGCCTTAAATAAAGCCATTAATATAACAAATTCAAATAAAAACCAGATTGCGTTATTTATTTGATATTCTAAGCGTGTCATCTGAGATAGTTCAACATAATCTTATCTCTCTTCGGAGGAGGAGTGGGGAATATTTAATTAGATTTTCTGGTCCCTCTATCCTTCTTAAAGTTTCCTGCTACGATTTTTTCTTCCCTTTGAATTTTTTTCCCTATTTCAGTTTAATATATATATTTTTTTCGGTCTTCGACTACCCTGTTCTTTTTCCCTAAGATTTATAAAGGAGTCTCTCTAAGTTTAATCTTCTTACCTCTGTTTTAAATTAATTAAGAAAAAGATAGAGCTTCTTCTTTAATCTTTTTTCTCTTTTCTTCATTTGAGCGGATTCTAGCTTTTGCTGGCTCTTCATCGAAGAGGAAAAAGAAAGGTTTATCTTGTTCCCTTTATACTTGGAACAATCTATCGCTACCCACTCCTTTTTTAACCACGTATCGAGTAATACAGATAATGTATTCAGGTATCTAAGAATGTACGGGTAGTCTCTCGTACACATTTTGTACACCCGTTGACTGTTTATTTTTAGTAGTCAGCCTGACTAGTGAGCCTCCTATCTTAATTTATTTTAGTAGTCCCTGACTAGTGGGGGTAAAATAGGGACAGCCAACATTTTGCTTTAACCGTCAGAATTAAAATAGGAATTAATTATTACTTGAGTTACATGACTTTGGCCGATCTCAATTTTTCATGACTTAGAGTCTTTGACTAGTTTAAAATATTTCCATTGATAATATCATCAAATGACGCATTAATTTGAGATATACATTCTGAATCAGAACTTTTATAAGCTCTAAGCATGTTGTGATTTTTAAAAAAATAAAATGGGAATGATGAATACTGAATTAACGATACGCCATATTCGCCATTATTGATGAATATTTAGGTAAATTTTTCACTAGTCAAATTGACTCGTGAGCCCCCAGATTAAGATTAATATTAGTCGTCAGAGCATTTATTTTAATAGTCGTGCCTTTAGCTAAAATTCGTTTGGTTTTTCAATTTCTTTCGTGATACTCTCACGTTATTTGAGAAAAAGCAGACGACCTTTCGCTACGAAATATGTGATAATGGTACCACAAATCAATGCGGAAGTACACACTTTTATAACCAATTTCCTCCCAAAAAAAGTTCCTAGAGCTCTCCATCAGTGGCGTAGCCAGGATTTTGTTTCGGGGGGGGGGGGGGGCACCATTGAAAAAAAAAGGAAAAAAATAAAAATATTTGTACGTACGACCATACGTTTCGGGGGGGCAAGTGCCCCTTGTACCCCCTGGCTACACCACTGCTCTCCGTGGTTGGCTAAAGGCTAGAGAGATTTCAATCTTTTATCCCATAAAATAAAACAATAAAAAATTAAAAGTATAAAATTTTTTCTCCGCGTCACGAGCTTTTTAGTATACTTTATTGGCACGCGCGTTTCGCACGTGGATTTCAAGTTTCTAAATCTTTATCGTCTCCATCTTCAATCACTATAGCTAGTGACATAAGGCACTAGTTACGGCATTTGACTACTAAAATAAATGCTCTGACTAATAAAATTAATCGAAATCTTGGGGCTCACTAGTCAATTTGAATAGTCAAAAATATATATCCATATATATCCAATCAGGAAAAATAACTAAATTCGAGGTTGGTTGAACTGTTGTTACACCCGTAAAGCATTGTGGAGATAGGCACCATTTTCCGTTATCTTCTGCAGGCCAAAACAAACCATTATAATTCAATACCGTGGTTCAATAAACTGTCGAAAGATGGCGACTGTTTACTGTTAGTATCGCACGTGCTCCAATTATAGAACCGCGTTCGTAACTTCGTACCCTGAAGCGTCGGGTTAGTAGCGGAAGTCTAAGCAGCCGTCGCTAATGAGCTTGTAGTCTCAAAAGCTTTGTTTATTAACATTATACGTCGCGAGCAGCGGTGGGAATTATAATCAAACCGTAAAATTAAACCAAAATATCAACAAACAAGGATAATAAATATCATCCGCTAAATTAAACCCAACCGGACACAAGCCATTCTCACGATTAACGGTACAATTTCCCACGAAAGCCTTAGACTAAGGCTTCTCGATATACAAGGTGTTTCAAAAGGTTACGCAAACATTTGAAGGAGTTGCAGGGGGTGAGTTGAGAGGTAGTAATAGTTAGAGTAGGGAGCTGTTGGCTCGCCACCACCCTCCTACGCATTGTAACCCGGCCACCTGAATTAATGGCTTTAAAAGTCGCTAGATGACTCTATAGGCCGTAGGTGGTGTCTTGGGTATTGGCATAGCTGATTATTATTTATTATTAAGTATGCCTGTTTTTCCCCCATTTTCCTACGATGAGTGAAAAGAGCGCCAGAGAGCTTCAAAGTGTGGCCTACTAGCCCCTGGAAGTAGACCGCAATAAGCGTAAAACCAAGCAGCAATGAAACGCGAAGATTAAGGTTTTGGTTCGTGTGATAGGTAAAAAAGGACTTTGTAAACAAATCGAGGTAACCAGCGTAAAAAAGGAAACTTAAACAGCAGTGGCGTAACTAGGAACTCCGGGGCCCACCGCGAAAAACGACTCGGGGCCCTTTTAAATAGTACCAATTTTATTCATAAACGTTGGGGGGGGGCGTAATTTACGCCACTGTATGAATAAACAATATTTAAAGCCCCTGCTGCTTGGTTTTGCGCTGGATGCAGCCTACTTCCAGGGGCTAGTAAGCCACACTTTCAGGGGCTCTTTTCACTCATCGTAGGAAAATGGGTAAACCTGCATACTTCTTAACTCACCCCCTACAATTCCTTCAAATGTTTGCATCACCTTTTGAAACACCCTATATATGTCATTTCATGTTTATAGGAACGTTAGAAGTGGGTTCCTTGGGCGGTGGGGGGGGGGGGGGGGGCATATAGAACCCCCCCCCCCCCGAATCGTTCAAAATCGAGGATTAATTCAATATTCGAAACCAAAGCTACTTTGAAATTTCCGTAATTAAAGAATTAGTTATAGGACGTCATTGTGTATTGTCATCGGCAAACTTATGTTGGAGGCCCTTCAAACTCCGGGCCCGTAACCCGCATCAATTTCGGGAAATCTCTCTCCACCAACAAACCTATCTATTACGGTGGGAGCTCCCCCCAAAAGGGGTTTTAAACCCCACCAATCCTTTAATTCTAATGTACCTTTAATCGGGCTGAATAATCCTGGAGGAATTCGAGGCCCCGCTGGGTCCGGAGAGCTCAAATTGGAGAGTTTCAAATGGTATTAACAATTAAGGCTTATATGGATTCCTGGCTTCGCTATCGCGACGGGTACGACCGTGTCTTTATCGGGTATAGTTACTGGTATAATCATATGAAATTATCCACCACCCACCTACACAATACCCACTTAGTTCCTACGTCGACGTATAGGGGACTTCGAATTTATATCTCATTACTACGCGCTAAGTCCCTTTCGGTCCCTTTCCAGCTGTGCCAAATATTTTACTGGTGTTAAATAAATTACTTATTTTTGAAGTAAGGGGCTTGGGAATGCGTTTTTGTCTTAACTAATGAATAATAAATAAAATAATATTCGGGTTAGCTAATACCATAAGTATTATAATTGACAAGGGTTAAGTTAGACCTAAGACCATTTACACCTGGACTGCAATGAAGGTAGGCGTTGTTGTTAGGCTAGTGTCGCCGCTACCCCAACGCCACCATCGTTAATTAGAGGCTACGAACGGTTCGCCTCCTAAAGAAGGAGGATCAAAAAGGGGGGGTTGCTGCGTGTTTGTGGATTACAATCGCGGATTTTCTCCACTTGGTGGTGTTTTGTAGCGGACACTCTGAAATCGGAGTTATAACGTTGGCATTGTAGTCCAGGTGTAAATGGTCTTAGGTTAGACCTTTTAATTTGAAATAACGCGGTACTCCAAGGCGGAGAAAAAACTAACAATAAAAAAAAATTATTGAAATTATAGAATTAATATTATAGAATTAAGCTATAATTTTGATTAGTATAACAATTACGGGACGAGATAAACACCATAAATAAGCGAAAGTAAAAGGTTTTCGTTTAGACCGCAGGGGTATTCTGTTCCGAACTTGAATATTCATTTCTACTATTACGTAGCGCATCCAGATAATATTTTCCAAATACTAATTTTGGTCGCCGATAGATGACACTATTGCATAGCGCTTCCAAATAATATTTTCCAAATACTAATTTTGGTCACCGATAGATGACACTATTGCGTAACGCTTCCAGATAATATTTTCCAAATACTAATTTTGGTCACCGATAGATGACACTATTGTGTAACGCATCCAGATAATATTTTCCAAATACTAATTTTGGTCACCGATAGATGACACTATTGCGTAGCGCTTCCAGACAATATTTTCCAAATACTAATTTTGGTCACCGATAGATGACACTATTGCGTAGCGCTTCCAGACAATATTTTCCAAATACTAATTTTGGTCACCGATAGATGACACTATTGCGTAGCGCTTCCAGACAATATTTTCCAAATACTAATTTTGGTCACCGATAGATGACACTATTGCGTAGCGCTTCCAGACAATATTTTCCAAATACTAATTTTGGTCACCGATAGATGACACTATTGCGTAGCGCTTCCAGACAATATTTTCCAAATACTAATTTTGGTCACCGATAGATGACACTATTGCGTAGCGCTTCCAGACAATATTTTCCAAATACTAATTTTGGTCACCGATAGATGACACTATTGCGTAGCGCTTCCAGACAATATTTTCCAAATACTAATTTTGGTCACCGATAGATGACACTATTGCGTAGCGCTTCCAGATAATATTTTCCAAATACTAATTTTGGTCACCGATAGATGACACTATTGCGTAGCGCTTCCAGATAATATTTTCCAAATACTAATTTTGGTCACCGATAGATGGCACTATTACGTAGCGCATCCAGAAATATTTAAAAAATATTAATTTTGGTCACTGATTACGTAGCGCTTCCAGATAATATTTTCCCATTACTAATTTTGGTCACCGTGTCTCTGCTATTTCATTTATTACTGTCGGTCCTCGGAAGCGTGAGGGGAATTGGAGCTACTCTGAAAATCGTCTCGACATAGTCGTTATCCCCAAGTAGAAATAAGTATGTGTTCTGGAGAACACTCAGTCTTCTCGATTGATGATCCTTCAACTTTCGTGGCGTAGCCAGAAATTCCACCAGGAGCCGGATTTTTTAAACGTTTCAATGTACAAAGTTTCACCAGCGAGTTCATATTTATATATATATTAATTGGGTTTCGGTGACCGCTTTAATTAATGAAACTGGTTTAGATGGCCTCTTTCATTAATGAAACTGGTTTAGATGGCCTCTTTCATATTAATGAAACTGGTTTAGATGGCCTCTTTCATTAATTAAACTGGTTTAGATGGCCTCTTTCATTAATTAAACTGGTTTAGATGGCCTCTTTCATTAATGAAACTGGTTAAGATGGCCTCTTTCATTAATGAAACTGGTTTAGATGGCCTCTTTCATATTAATGAAACTGGTTTAGATGGCCTCTTTCATTAATTAAACTGGTTTAGATGGCCTCTTTCATTAATTAAACTGGTTTAGATGGCCTCTTTCATTAATGAAACTGGTTTAGATGGCCTCTTTCATTAATGAAACTGGTTTAGATGGCCTCTTTCATTAATGAAACTGGTTTAGATGGCCTCTTTCATTAATGAAACTGGTTTAGATGGCCTCTTTCATTAATGAAACTGGTTTAGATGGCCTCTTTCATTAATGAAACTGGTTTAGATGGCATCTTTCATTAATTAAACTGGTTTAGATGGCCTCTTTCATTAATTAAACTGGTTTAGATGGCCTCTTTCATTAATGAAACTGGTTTAGATGGCCTCTTTCATTAATGAAACTGGTTTAGATGGCCTCTTTCATTAATGAAACTGGTTTAGATGGCCTCTTTCATTAATGAAACTGGTTTAGATGGCCTCTTTCATTAATGAAACTGGTTTAGATGGCCTCTTTCATTAATGAAACTGGTTTAGATGGCCTCTTTCATTAATGAAACTGGTTTAGATGGCCTCTTTCATTAATGAAACTGGTTTAGATGGCCTCTTTCATTAATGAAACTGGTTTAGATGGCCTCTTTCATTAATGAAACTGGTTTAGATGGCCTCTTTCATTAATGAAACTGGTTTAGATGGCCTCTTTCATTAATGAAACTGGTTTAGATGGCCTCTTTCATTAATGAAACTGGTTTAGATGGCCTCTTTCATTAATGAAACTGGTTTAGATGGCCTCTTTCATTAATGAAACTGGTTTAGATGGCCTCTTTCATTAATGAAACTGGTTTAGATGGCCTCTTTCATTAATGAAACTGGTTTAGATGGCCTCTTTCATTAATGACACTGGTTTAGATGGCCTCTTTCATTAATGAAACTGGTTTAGATGGCCTCTTTCATTAATGAAACTGGTTTCGGTGACCACTTTAATTAATGAAACTGGTTTAGATGGCCTCTTTCATTAATGAAACTGGTTTAGGTGACCACTTTAATTAATGAAACTTATTTAGGTGGCATCTTTAATTAATGAATCTAGTTTAGGTGAACAATTTAATTAATGAAACTGGTTTAGGTGACCACTTTAATTAATGAAACTGGCTTAGGTGACCACTTCAATTAATGAAACTGCTTTATGTGACCACTTTAATTAATGAAACTGGTTTACGTGAACACTTTAATTTATAATTTGGTATCAGCGAACACTTTAATTTATAATCTGGTATAAATGACCACTTCAATTTATAAACTAGTCCCTATCAACTAACTTAATCATAATTAAAATAAAAGCTAAATTTCGACCAAAGTCAGGTCAGAAGTTTATAATAAATCCTTGAAACTTCCAATTAAAAAGCGCGAACAAGAGACCTTCGCCATAGACTATGAAATCATAGGATTAGTAACGGATACATAGTAATGGTATCGTAGTGACATTTCCCATCGATAATATGAGTCGCGGTGTAAGACCATGTCTATCGAAATGATGTGGGTAAACGTTTTTTATGTCAGAAATATTGTTACTAGATCAAATTAAAACTTTAAACACGGTATAATGTACAGAATTATAAGTATAATCATGTTATTATCACCTAAAATATTAAAGAATGATTTAAAAAAACAAAAAGATATTCTGTCTAGAGGTTAACGGTAATAGTGAGTGTAGGGAACTGTTGGCTCGCGTGGCATGAAGGGCTTTCCACCATCCTCCAACGCAATTGAATTGCTTTAAAAGTCGCTATATGACTTAGGCCTAAGGTGGTGCTTTGCGTATTAGCCTATAGAAGATTATTATTATTATTAGCCTAGCTGATTATTATTATTATTATTAGCCTAGCTGATTATTATTATTATTATTAGCCTAGCTGATTATTATTATTATTAGCCTAGCTGATTATTATTATTATTATTAGCATAGCTGATTATTATTATTATTATTATTAGCCTAGCTGATTATTATTATTATTAACCTAGCTGATTATTATTATTATTAGCCTAGCTGATTATGATTATTATTAGCCTAGCTGATTATTATTATTATTATTAGCCTAGCTGATTATTATTATTATTATTATTAGAATAGCTGGTTATTATGATTATTATTAGCCTAGCTGATTATTATTATTATTAGCCTAGCTGATTATTATTATTATTAGCCTAGCTGATTATGATTATTATTAGCCTAGCTGATTATTATTATTATCAGCCTAGCTGATTATTATTATTATTATTATTATTATTATTAGAATATCTGGTTATTATGATTATTATTAGCCTAGCTGATTATTATTATTATTAGCCTAGCTGATTATTATTATTATTATTAGCCTAGATGATTATTATTATTATTAGCCTAGCTGATTATTATTATTATTAGCCTAGCTGATTATTATTATTATTATTAGCCTAGCTGATTATTATTATTATTATTAGCCTAGCTAATTATTATTATTATTATTAGCCTAGCTTATTATTATTATTATTATTATTATTAGCCTAGCCGATTATTATTATTATTAGCCTAGCTGATTATTATTATTATTAGCCTAGCTGATTATGATTATTATTAGCCTAGCTGATTATTATTATTATTATTAGCCTAGCTGATTATTATTATTATTAGCCTAGCTGATTATGATTATTATTAGCCTAGCTGATTATTATTATTATTAAGAGAATCTGGATTCGAAACCTCAACCGTGCAATCGACAAAATTGTAATAGTTAAAAAGTAGTAGATTTCCACCATATTTATATATTACCTCGGTGAATCTCTGGAATTAGTTAAGAGTTCATAGCTCCTGATAAACGGGATTATTATGGACTTCTGGCCCTGACAAAATCTTATACATCTCTCTTTAAAGCCAGCTAGCGCAAAATTTGTATATTTTTCGCATCCATAATTAAAGTTTCCAACTTTCAGGCTCCGGGGCTAGATGGCCAAATATTTAAATAGCAAGTTTGGCCTCATTCTCCGAACGCATAACTCGCGCGCTCCGAAAGTTGCGCGTTAGCCCAATAGAATAATATGAATATAAAAACATATCTCTATTGGTTATAACCGATTGAACTTCTCGAAGAGTGAAAGGAGAATAATGAATTTGCTTCCAGGCCGTTCTTACAGTCCAAGTTTGCCAGGGAAAATTATGTAACTAAGTCCACTTCGGGGACTCGATGGCAACGCTGGAATATCTTGGAAGTTCGCCAAAGACGCGAGTTTCCGGATCAGAAAGTTCAGCTATGAAAAGGTCTTTTTCGACCGCCGCCACCCGATAAAGATCGATCTCTTCCTCACTCTGAGTTCCTCCACGCACCACCGCCCCTGTTGACCTTGGATCCTAGGTCGTTGGACCGGAAGTGGGACATCGAGAAGCTGCGCCTCAGTCCGATTTAATACCCAGGACCACTGTTAATTTTTGAGTTACATTTCGAAGATCAATTTGAATAATCTCATTTTATTCAACTTGGTTTGTGAATCTTGTTGACCAACAATGTTTAAGGGCTCGTAAATGCTTTTTTTTGAATATTGAGTAAGTTTTGAAGAACGGCCGGTTTTATAGACCGAGGCTTAGTTACAAATATTTCAATTTAATAATTTTCTGTTATTCAACAATATTTATGAACTTGTAAATGCTTTTTATTGAATGTTGGTCAAGTTTTGAAGAATGGCCGGTTTTACTAACCGAGGCTTAGTTAAAAATATTTCAATTTAATAATTTTCTGTTTAAAACCAACAAATAACGCCTCGTAGTGAGGAACGGAGGAACTAAGAAGCACTGGTCAAAGTTAGTGTATTTGTTGATTTTTCGTCGTTCTGTGGAGATGCTATCGCCATCTACCTACGATATAATACCATAGACTAAAAAAAGATCCAGAAAGGTGACAAATAAATAGTCTTTTACGTGGTCGATCTCGAGTCGAGCATTCATTAAACCTTTAGCATACGAAAGTACAGGGATTGTCACACTTTTGGGAATTATGTCACTTTTGATAATATATTATCAGGAAAGAAAAACATTCAAAGGCCTAAAGTTGAACCGTTCTAAGCATCTTGACGTAAATGCGTTGATCCAATGGCCAAATTCGGATCCAACTGGAATGAAGAAACATCCAATTCTGAAGGGATAAAATAATTTGGATCCAATTTTAGGCATTGCAATTGGATCAATTACAACGCATATTTCAATTCAACTTTCGATCAAAGTAAAATTTGGATCTTCCCAATTTTTTATACAATTTTTGCATCAAATTTGATCCATCATTCCATCATTTATCATCAGGGAAATCTTATGAAATAGCAATTTTCATTTTGACAATCCCGACATAATTTATTTAAATTAATTCGTTAATGACCTCACGCCGTACCTTTGGCTATGGTCGCCATGTTGGTATGCTTTTTTTCCAAGTTCTGTAAAAATCGTGGGTTACATATTGCCTACGTCATGCTGCCCAGCCGATTTCGAATGATATAACTAAATATTAAATTTATTAAAAAAATACAATCAGGGTAAAAAACTTACAAAAGGACCACATTTTCGGCTCTATCCACCTTGGGTGCTGCCATCTAGGAACAACAAACACAACACCCCACACAAGGAGAACGCAACCCGTCAAAAGTCGTGGATTTTCTTGCGTACGTTTTTCATTGGCTAGACTCTTTAGCGCCTGCTGCCGTCGGAAGGGGAAAATTCGGAAATTGTCTTCCCCCCGCCCGTAAAAAGTTCAGCGTAGTGGCTCACGCCTGTAATCCCAGGCGTCCGGGAGGCAGAGTTTGTGGAAGGCCGTGTGAGGACGACCACTAATCCCACAACGGGTGGTTGTCATACTTCCGCCACGGGTGTCCCAACCCAATCCCCAAGTATCCCCCCGTTGGCGTGGCCGTAACACATATCTCGCACCTGATTAATCAAATGGACAAGCGGACTGTATTGTCCCACCCGTCACAATAAATAAAAAAAAGGCTCGTGACGCTCGTCCAATGAAATTCGTACACAACCCTTCGTTAGCGTGATTAAAGGCTACCTGCGTTCTCCTTGTGTTTGTTGCTCCTAGCTGCCATCAATGTGAGTTAAATTGCAAAGAATCACATTTTAAAGGGCCCAATAATCAATTTTCATTTAACTCCTCACCTTACAGGCGTGACTCAAAACGCGTGATTTTTAAACCTAAGGCAGCTAGCAACTTTTAATGCCTTTAAAACAGGAGGCTGGTTTGCAATGCATAGTAGGGTGGTGGCAAGCCCTTCATGCCACGCGAATGGAAAGGGGAAACCGAAGAGCTTGGGGGAAATTCTCTTTTACCATGGGGGGAGGAAACTTACAAACTCACTCCTTAAGCAGGCTGCTCACATGAAACGCAAAGCGACGTGAAATTATAAAAAATCGCTTGCTCGTGCGCAAATTCGGTTTTTGAAACGGCGCACTCGAAATTCGCTTTAGGCCCCAGACAGCTAACAACATTTAATGCCTTTAAATCAGGAGGATGGTTTGCAATGCTTAGGAGGGTGGTGGCAACTAGGAGCAACAAACACAAGTAGAACGAATAGAGGTCGGGGATGGTTAATCATTATCCATGATTAAATTGATATTTTTCGGGAAAAAATGTAAACAAAGAAATTTACCGGTTAATATTTCGGAAAATTAGTAAAAAACATGTATTATTCGTAAAATTTGAGCTTTTTATCTAAAAAAACGTCGTTTTTCCGATTAATTACTTGATCAAAACGTTTTACGAATAATTTTGAGAGCTTTATCTATTGAATAAAAGTTAACCATCCGCGACCTTTAGGCGTGGATAGAGGTTAGGGGTCTAAGTCTTCATACGGCAACAGGAGCTAAAGCGTCTAACCAATGAAAAATGTACGCCACCTGAATTAATGGCTTTAAAAGTCGCTCGATGACTTAGGCCTAGGGTGGTGCCTTGGGTATTAGCCTAGCTGATTATGTGGGGTGCTGCGTTTGTTGCTCCTAGGTGGCAAGCCCTTCATATGCTACGGAAACCAACCTATTTAACGTTAACCTCAAGAAACTTTTATGGAAAGCGGGAACCGAAAAACCACAGGGGATAAAACACGCAAACTCATCTCGGAAGAAATTTCACCGAGCCTTCTTCCGGAATTCCAAACTGGGATCGAACCCGGTTGCTCTTGTTGCGATAACCACTTCGCTATCCCACCTAGTGCATCACTAAACCCTTTTAATAAAGCAAAGGCGCGAAACTAGGCTCGAGAAAGCTAAAATTCTTCCTTGATTATTAATAATTCGAAGCGGGTGAAGGAAATGAAGAAAAGGATATTTCGTTCGCATCGTAATTAAATTGTTCCGCCGCTCGGAGACGCCAATTAAAATTTTCGAGAGAATGAGCGCGAACAATTAGAAATGCATTAAGATAAGTGGCCCAGATATAACATTAGTGGATGGGCTGGGAATACACGCGCGGCGAATTAAGAGCGAGCGTCGAAATCCTGGCCGCTTTGATCGTGGTCAAGATGCCATCCCGTATTGTTAGCGAGAGACTAGAACCTTTCTGATTTCTCGGACTTAACTCTCCTTTATAACTTAGTTTCCGCGATGGAAAGGACAATATTGCGATTCGAGCAGGAGTTTTGAGACGGTTTTATCCGATAAGCTGGCTACACCGAGGAAGATGGACTCACTAGCTTCGATTGTAATGTCAGATGACTTAATAGCGTCGTATTTTATCAAATAAATATATTATGGATACGGTCGAACCAACGACATGACCATTGAATAAGATGTATAGACATGCATAAATTGAATTGTCACACAGATCCAGTTTTTTTTTTATTAGAAAATATTGTAGATAACTTAATTAATAATGCTGAATTTTATCAAATAAATATATTTCGGATACGGTCGAACCAACGACATGACCATTGAATAAGATGTATAGACATGCATAAATTGAATTGTCACACAGATCCAGTTTTTTTTCAATTAGAAAACATTGTAGATAACTTAATTAATAATGCTGAATTTTATCAAATAAATATATTTCGGATACGGTCGAACCAACGACATGACCATTGAATAAGATGTTTAGACATGCATAAATTGAATTGTCACACAGATCCAGTTTTTTTTTTCAATTAGAAAACATTGTAGATAACTTAATTAATAATGCTGAATTTTATCAAATAAATATATTTCGGATACGGTCGAACCAACGACATGACCATTGAATAAGATGTATAGACATGCATAAATTGAATTGTCACACAGATCCAGTATTTTTTTTTTCAATTTGAAAACATTGTAGATAACTTAATTAATAATGCTGAATTTTATCAAATAAATATATTTCGGATACGGTTGAACCAACGATACGACCTTTAAATAAGATGTTTAGACATGCATAAATTGAATTGTCACACAGATCCAGTTTTTTTTTCAATTAGAAAACATTGTAGATAACTTAATTAATAATGCTGAATTTTATCAAATAAATATATTTCGGATACGGTCGAACCAACAACACGACCATTGAATAAGATGTTTAGACATGCATAAATTGATTTGTCACACAGATCCAGTTTTTTTTTTCAATTAGAAAACATTGCAGATGACTTATTAATGCTGAATTTTATCATATAAATATATTTCGGATACGGTCGAACCAACGATACGACCTTTAAATAAGATGTTTAGACATGCATAAATTGAATTGTCACACTGATCCAGTTTTTTTAACTTAGAAAACATTGCAGATGACTTATTAATGCTGAATTTTATCAAATAAATATATTTCGGATACGGTCGAACCAACGATACGACCTTTAAATAAGATGTTTAGACATGCATAAATTGAATTGTCACACGGATCCAGTTTTTTTTAATTAGAAAACATTGCAGATGACTTATTAAATTAAAACCACAACACCCACTTCTTGTACAATAAAAGTTTTTAATTTAAAAAACGACGACTAGTTTCGTTGCCCCTTCGGGAACATCGAAGGGGCAATGAAACTAATCGTTTTTTAAATTAAAAACTTTTATTGTACAAGAAGTGAGTGTTGTGGTTTTAATTTATCTTATGTACAAATGTCTCTATCAATTGTAATGATGACTTATTAATGCTGAATTTTATCAACTAAATATAAAATAGGTACCGTCTAACCAACGACTTGAACATTAAGAAAGATGTTTTAGATGTACAATTTGAATCGTCACACTGAACGAGTTTTTTTTTTCACTTAGAAAACATAGTAGATGACTTATTAATGCTGAATTTTATCAAATAAATATATTTCGGGTACGGCTGAGCCAACGACCCGAAAATAAAAAAGATATTTTAGACATGTATAAATTATACTGACTATAAAACATGCCTTGTAAGTGCTTATTAGTGTTGTATTTTATCAAATAAATGTATTCTGGATAAAGTCGAACCAACGGCGAGAAATTTTAAAATAATGTATTAGAAATGAATAAATGATTCGTCACACAAACATAGACATTTTTAAAAGAGTAAATACTTTTCAATTATAAAACATGTATTGTATGTGCTTATTAATTAATGTGGTATTTGATCAAATAAATGAATTATGGATAAAGCCAAACCAACGACCCGAACTTAAATGGTTTTTTTTAGAATTTATTATTTAAAAAGAATTTTTTTTTAGAATTTATCCTACATACAGACGTTTTCAAAAATAGAATTTTTATACCAATTAGTAAACATTGTGGGTAACTTATTGGTATTGTATTTTTTCAAATAAATATATTATCGATAAAGCCGAACCAACGATGCGAAATTAAAAAAGAGCCTTACAAATACTTTATATAAAGATTATAATTTGTTTCCAATTAAAAAATGAGAAACATACCTTGTAGTTTTTTTGCTCGCGAAAACCTTGAAGTACCTCATTATGTAAATAAATAATGAGAAGAAATGCATTGTTTTCATACTCGGAAAAATCCTCTAATAGAATGCGTTAGGAACTAATATGTTTTATTTTCTAATTGGAACCTAAACTCACAAAAATAGTAATACTAACAAGGAGACATCCCGAAGTGTAACCCACCGATTTTGTTTAAACTCGGGGGATTGGTTGTATCATGAAAAATCCTAAAGGGAATTTATTCAATGGGCAACCGTTTTGCCATGGCAACGAAAAATGGTTTTGACAACACAAAATATTAAATTTTCCCATTGAAAATAACATGGCATTTTGACCTCAAAAGTTGATCAATTTTGATGTTTTTTTTGTCAATTTTCATCTATTTTTTCTATTTTTGGCATTTTCGAAATTTTGAAATTTGTTCAAATTTATCACAGGGGAGGTCCTAGGAATCGGTCAGAATCCCATGTTATTTTCAATGGGAAAATTTCCAATTGTTGTTGTCAAAAACATTTTTCGTTGCCATGGCAAAACGGTTGCCCATTGAATAAATTCCCTTTAGGACTTTTCAAGTTACATGAAGGTCTACCAATCCCCCGAGTTTGAACAAAATCGGTGGGTTACACTTCGGGATGTCTCCTTGTAAGTCCAAACTATTTAATTGTCAAAAAAGGCACATATTCAATTAAATAAAATATGAATATTATTTTAATTGAATCCCTGGTGATAATTGAATCTCATTCTCATCAGACTGGACGAAACCTCGCCAATTATCATATTGACCATTTGTAAATAGGTATTTCCAGAACACCCGATAATCGCAAATTATCAACAAACATTCGTTGGGATATTTTGCATATAAATTAATAATTAAAGTTTTAATTAGCATCAAAGCCGCCGGTATTTACGAGCCTTGAATAAGATGAAAGATTCTATCAAAATTCGATGTATACAAATAAACCTGGAAATTCCCTCGATTTTGAGATATTAAATTTATTTATGTTCGAATTCGACGACTAAAAGTTATAGATGAGACGCCCCGCCGCGAGGGTAAATGGCCACCGTTGCAAATTATACAAACATGACGACGCTAATGTAATCACAAATATGCCAAACGCCTGAATATTTATTATATTATTAGGCATCTTCACGATAAAAAATAAATTCGGAGATTAATCTTGTTGACGTTTAATTTCATTTAAACACACGTAAGGATATATTCATTTTAATCTCAAAACGTGTAGGGATATTATTTTATTTTATTTCAAAACTTGTAGGACTATATTGTATTTTATTTCAAAATGTGTAAGGATATATTTAATTTAAAAACGTGTAGGGAGATATTTAATTAAAATCGTGTAGAAATATTTTTTAATTAATTAAAAACGTGTATAAATATATTTAAATTAATTAAAAATGTGCAAGGATATATTTAACTAAAAATCTTTAGGGATACTAATAACGTGTATGGAAATATTAAATTAAAAATCTGTAGGGATATATTTAATTTAACTAATAACGTGTAAGGATATATTTAATTTAACTAATAACGTGTAAGGATATATTTAATTTAACTAATAACGTGTAAGGATATATTTAATTTAACTAATAACGTGTAAGGATATATTTAATTTAACTAATAACGTGTAAGAATGTATTTAACTAATAACGTGTAGGGATATTTTTAATTTAACTAATAACGTGTAAGGATATATTTAATTTAACTAATAACGTGTAAGAATATATTTAACTAATAACGTGTAGGGACATATTTAACTGATAACGTGTATGGATATATTTAAATTATAACGTGTATGGAAATATTAAATTTAAAAACTGTAGGGATATATTTAATTAAATTTAAAAACTGTAGGGATACATTTAATTAAATTTAAAAACTGTAGGGATATATTTAATTAAATTTAAACACGGCTAGCGAAATATTAAATTTAAAAACTGTAGGGATATATTTAATTTAATTTAAACACGGCTAGCGAAATATGTAGTTAATAACGTGTAGGGATATATTTGATAGAAAAGTGTAATTTAATTTTAAAACGTATAGAAATATGTTTCTATGAAATAAAATTAATAAAAAGTAGAAATATAAATGTTGCTCTTACGTCACAGGACGCAACTTTTACAAAATAGTATTTTTGCACGCGCGCTAAAAAATGCTCGATTCCCACGGCGACTCTAGCACGCGCTCGTAAGAGAGAGATTCAGTGACGTAAGAGCTACCTTAAAACAATTAGACCCCACGTGACTTTATGGAATTAAGAACTCTCCTAACAGCCTAATAATTATGATTAAAAATTATACAAGTTTTAATCACTATTTAATTTTTAAATCGACAAAGTTTCCGTTGCAACCATGAATTAATCTTGATGTAACCATGATTTAATCGTCATTTAATTGTAATTTTATCACGTTTGTATCACAATTTAATTTTCAAACGCCGGACAAAATAACAGATTCGATTTCAATCTGTTGCAATAGTGAAATAATCGTGATATAATCATGATTTAATATTTATTTAACCATGATTTAATCGTCGTTTAACCATGACTTAATATTTATTTAACCATGATTTAATCGTCGTTTAACCATGACTTAATCGTCATTTAACCATGACTTAATCGTCATTTAACCATGATTTAATCGTCGTTTAATCATGATTTAATCATCATTTAACCATGATTTAATCGTCGTTTAACCATGATTTAATTATCATTTAACCATGACTTAATCGTCATTTAACCATGACTTAATCGTCATTTAACCATGATTTAATCATCATTTAACCATGACTTAATCGTCATTTAACGATGATTTAATCGTAATTTAATGGTGATTATATCAAGATTTAATCAAGCGATTGATCAGTCAACACATACTTGAAAGAAATCTTATAAAGTAAAACGACACCAAACCGTAAAAAAGCAAATACGACCAAAATTAATCCAATTCATTTCAATACAGCGCACAGAATACACCGCCATTCTAGCTAAAACATCTATCCCCGACAAAACAAGACGGGAGAAAAGTGGGTTAAAAACTTACGGTCTATTATGGAGCGAAAGAGGAAGTGCCGCCACTGCAAATGGAATGCGGGCTATCTAGAACGAACTATCGGAAAACGTTAAAAGCAGAGAGAGAGCAGTCAGACACCGCGGCTGATGAGAGCGGAGCACGCCAGGTCCGGGAGACGCGGAACATCGCGATGAGGCCTCCTCTACCCAGGACGGCCGAAATCGTTCTGCGTACCAACACGAAAGCTCGCTGCCAGGGGGATCCGGAGAGGCTGAGCGCGGATTGAGGGATGCGGGAGGAGAACCAAATCGGCGCCTGCGTGTCCAGCAGACGTGGAAGACCAAGAGCGGAGAGCGCGAGGATGAGGAGGGCACGGATGAGAATGAGGATCAGTGGAGGGATGGAGAAAGAAAGAATTGTGACCTCCACGGGGGGAGAGAAAACGCGTTTTGGTCCCCCCCTCTCTCTTTTTGGCGAAGATGTGTTGCAGACTCGAGGAAGATAGCGAAATATATAGGCCAAGCCATAAATTCGATTCTTTTCGGAAAAGTTTACGTGGCCTTGTAGAGGAGGTAATGCAAACGCGGAATTTTTTTCCTCTCGAAGAAAAGAAGGATATGTATTAAGGTGGATGGAGAATCAATCAAATTTTTACCACGTCTGAGTTTCGTGGAATAGGCGTTGCTTTTATTATATTATGGAATTAACTTCCTAAGAAGGAAAGAAAATGTTTGTATGTCGTGTTTGTTTATTAGGTGGCTCCAAGAATGTATTTATTTATACCTAGGGAGAATGTCTATGTCGAGACGGTTTTTAGCCTTTCTCTCAATCCACCCGTTGGTCCCCCAGTACGCTCCTCCGCTTAAAATAAAACGAATAGTCCCGGTATTTCATTGGCTGCTTAAAATTTACGTCACCTAACGCGATGGTAATCAAACGCCGGTGACGTTTTGTCTTTCCCCCCGCGCGAGACGGGGGAAAGGCGTTCAACGTGCACGGCGATTGTCGCAACATAATTATTCTTCCTAAATATAAATAAATACATTATTGGTGGCTCTGATTAGAGGTCGGCGGAACAAATAAATTAACCGCAAAAATTTCAATTAATCATTAAAATTAGTATTATTTGATTTATACGAATAAATTATACGATTAAATAACGATTTAACATGCAAAATTAATCCTTTTTTTCAAATATTTTTGAATAATTCTCGATTATGGATAAATATAAACAATCGTATAATTATTCAAACGCCAACCTCTAGCTCTGATTTATAAATTAATTATATAGCTAAGTGTTTCAGTTCGTATTCAACGAAGTAGACAGCGAAGCTTCAATGATGGAGACGACAGTTAAAAGGACCGAAAACTGGTTTATCATTAAATTAACATATTCACAATAATTACCAGAATTAGAAATTAGAGTTAAATGCTAGTGGGCAACACCAGATACCGCGGCTAGTAAAAAAATGCATTTTGGATCAGAAGGCCTCATCACTTTATTTTTTTCAACAGTTAGCAAGTTTATTATCCAATTAAATGGAATTAATCATTTGTTTTAAAAATTTTATTTTTATTTTTAAAATTCATGGCTATATAAGTTACATTTTAAAATTAAATAATAAAAGAGACAAGATACTTCATGACTAAAATTTGAAAAATGGTATTACTTGTCGCCGAATATGATAATAATCAGCTAGGCTTAAGCATAAAAGCGGAAATACTCATCAATTGACCGGAAGTGGGAAGCATAAGCGGAAATACTCATCAATTGACCGGAAGTGGGAAGCATAAGCGGAAATATTCATCAATTGACCGGAAGTGGGAAGCATAAGCGGAAATATTCATCAATTGACCGGAAGTGGGAAGCATAAGCGGAAATATTCATCAATTGACCGGAAGTGGGAAGCATAAGCGGAAATATTCATCAATTGACCGGAAGTGGGAAGCATAAAAGCGGAAATATTCTTCAATTGACCGGAAGTGGGAAGCATAAAAGCGGAAATATTCATCAATTGACCGGAAGTGGGAAGCTTAAACCGGAAATACTTATCAATTGACCGGAAGTAGCTAACATTCCGTTTTCATTATATCACTGAAAGTCGACAAATAATTTTCGGAAAAATCTAGAATTTTAAAAGGTACGACGCGTACTCTCGTTTGACCTCTAAGGGGTTAGACGGGAGAAACGACGGACACGGATGAAACCAGAACAAATATTTGTCAAAACACCAGCTTCTTGTTTCGATCTTTGCCGAGTCAAAGTAAACAACCAAAAAACCTCGCCCGCTTACAAAATCGTCCCGCGCGAACTGAGGTATATTGGTATAGAGGATATAACAAGGGGTGCCTCTTGGAACCGCCAAACTTCCCCTCGAGACATCGTTACCGGACTTCCGGAGAAGGAGAAAAGGTGGGGGGGGGGGGAGGCGAAAGAACCGCTCGAGGCAGAGCTAGCGCCATCTTGATTTACGGTGCCGCTAAATGAGGAAGGTCCAAGTTTCCGAAATAAAAAGTGAAGTCAGGGAGAGGAAAATTGGAATTGGCTTGGATTGGACCAGAGGGACAAATATCTCACCAGAAGAAAATAAATTCGAAGGTTACAAAAAGCGTTCTTTTAGCCCGAGTCCCTTTTTAATTAAATTTATAGGCCTCGGGTGTTAGAGGGTTAACAGAAACCCGGATCGATTTCTCAAATTCCGCGATATTTCCAGTTTTTCGAAAAAACGCTATTTTGATTTCAATCTACTGGTACGCAATATCTTTTAATTAACTAGCCGCTAGAAACTTTAATATGTGTTTTCTTTGCGCACTAACATAGTATTCTTTTTATCCAAAGCCTTTTTTTCCCTGTTCTGGGAATGAAATTTACTGCGCAACGTGAACTTCTCGATTGTTCCCGGTTATCAGGGCTACTCTTTTTAGTCCTCGTCAAAAGAGTAAACTGATCAAATCATCCACTTATCCGGAATTTATTTGCTATTTTTACCCGACTCGAACTATCCGCCATTACAGAATACCCACATCAAGCACGTGACCTCCGAAAAATCCATCTGTTGTTGAAGGGCACTATCTATCAGTAAACACAGTTGAAGAGGTAAAAAAGACCAACAACGTTTGGGGAAACTAAAATATAGTTATTTAATAAGTTAAACCGAGTAATCAAACGCCGGTGACGTTTTGTCTTTTCACCCGCGTGAGACGGGGGAAAGGCGTTCAACGTGCCCGGCGATTGTCGCAACATAATCATTAAATAAATACATTCTTGGTTTAACTTATTAAATAAATATTTTTTATTTTCCCCAAACGTTGTTGGTCTTTTTTACCTCTTCGACTGTGTTTAATGTTATCTTTAGACCAACGATTTTTCTCGATTTCTTGCTATCTATCAGTTTTGAACATAAGGCACTAATCACGGCATTTGACTACTAAAATATATGTTCTGATTACTAAAATTAATCGAAATCTGGGGGCTCACTAGTCAATTTGACTAGGGAAAAATTCACCTAAATATTCATAATTAATGGCGAATATGGCGTATCATAAATTCATCATTCATCAATCCCATTTTATTTTTTAAACAATCACCACATGCTTAGAGCTTATAAAAGTTCTGATTCAGAATGTCTATCTCAAATTAATGCGTCATTTGATGATATTATCAATGAAAATAGTTTAAGCAAAGACTCTAAGTCATGAAAAATTGAGATCGGCCAAAGTCATGTAGCTCAAGTGATAGTAAATTCTTATTTTATTTCTGAAGGGTAAAGCAAAATTTTTACTGTTCTTCCTGTTTTTATACCCTCCTTTTTACCCCCACTAGTCAGTGACTTCTAAAATAAATTAAGGCTGACTACTAAGAAAAATATCCTTATGTCCAACCTAGCTATCTATAGTTGATTACCATGGTAACGAGGGATATCATTTTTTCGGAGTTCTGGCAGGAAGTGGGGAAACGCCACATTTTCGCGAGTCAACACTCGTACTTAGTTACAAGATAGACAGAGGATAATTACCTTTTCCTGGAAACAAGGGTACACACTACACAGACAAACAAAGACTTACCTCAATTTAAGGGGACCCCCGTGTTTATACAGCACTCGTTAAACGAAAGTTTTTCTCAAACGACTCTTAAATCCAGTGGCACCCAGTGCAAATAAAAAGACGGAGAGGTTTGGGAGGTTTAAAAGGTTTCAATATCAACCCCTACCTTAACCGACGTTTAACGCAATTTCGTACCTCGTGGGGAAAAAATCACTCGGGGTTAAGGAATTACCGAAAACGGCATTGTTACGGCAACATTTTTTTTTTCAGAAAGATAATTAAAAGAGATCAAGCGGGTAAATGTTTTATTTTCGTTTCAAAGGCGAGTCTTTGATTTGCTAGCTGGCCACTTTTCTTTCGGCTGCCCCCGGGGGATCGACCCCTTTACCCAACACACTGCGCGTATCGATAGTAGAAATTGGAATCAATAATGAAGTTACTCTTTCATCTTTTGAGATAATTTTGCCTTTGCGGTAATCTAACCTTACTAATTAAGGATTTATTAAAATTATCTATATTTATGGCATATTAATTAAGGATTTATTGAAATTATCTACATTTCTGGCATATTAATTGCCTGTTAATTAAGGATTTATTGAAATTACCTACATTTCTGGCATATTAATTGCCTGTTAATTAAGGATTTATTGAAATTACCTACATTTCTGGCATATTAATTGCCTGTTAATTAAGGATTTATTGAAATTACCTACATTTCTGGCATATTAATTGCCTGTTAATTAAGGATTTATTGAAATTACCTACATTTCTGGCATATTAATTGCCTGTTAATTAAGGATTTATTGAAATTACCTACATTTCTGGCATATTAATTGCCTGTTAATTAAGGATTTATTGAAATTACCTACATTTCTGGCATATTAATTGCCTGTTAATTAAGGATTTATTGAAATTACCTACATTTCTGGCATATTAATTGCCTGTTAATTAAGGATTTATTGAAATTACCTACATTTCTGGCATATTAATTGCCTGTTAATTAAGGATTTATTGAAATTACCTATATTTCTGGCATATTAATTGCCTGTTAATTAAGGATTTATTGAAATTACCTATATTTCTGGCATATTAATTGCCTGTTAATTAAGGATTTATTGAAATTATCTACATTTCTGGCATATTAATTGCCTGTTAATTAAGGATTTATTGAAATTACCTACATTTCTGGCATATTAATTGCCTGTTAATTAAGGATTTATTGAAATTACCTACATTTCTGCCATATTAATTGCCTGTTAATTAAGGATTTATTGAAATTACCTACATTTCTGGCATATTAATTGCCTGTTAATTAAGGATTTATTGAAATTACCTACATTTCTGGCATATTAATTGCCTGTTAATTAAGGATTTATTGAAATTACCTACATTTCTGGCATATTAATTGCCTGTTAATTAAGGATTTATTGAAATTACCTACATTTCTGGCATATTAATTGCCTGTTAATTAAGGATTTATTGAAATTACCTACATTTCTGGCATATTAATTGCCTGTTAATTAAGGATTTATTGAAATTACCTACATTTCTGGCATATTAATTGCCTGTTAATTAAGGATTTATTGAAATTACCTACATTTCTGGCATATTAATTGCCTGTTAATTAAGGATTTATTGAAATTACCTACATTTCTGGCATATTAATTGCCTGTTAATTAAGGATTTATTGAAATTACCTACATTTCTGGCATATTAATTGCCTGTTAATTAAGGATTTATTGAAATTACCTACATTTCTGGCATATTAATTGCCTGTTAATTAAGGATTTATTGAAATTACCTACATTTCTGGCATATTAATTGCCTGTTAATTAAGGATTTATTGAAATTACCTACATTTCTGGCATATTAATTGCCTGTTAATTAAGGATTTATTGAAATTACCTATATTTCTGGCATATTAATTGCCTGTTAATTAAGGATTTATTGAAATTACCTATATTTCTGGCATATTAATTGCCTGTTAATTAAGGATTTATTGAAATTACCTACATTTCTGGCATATTAATTGCCTGCTAATTAAGGATTTATTGAAATTACCTACATTTCTGGCATATTAATTGCCTGTTAATTAAGGATTTACTGAAATTACCTACATTTCTGGCATATTAATTGCCTGTTAATTAAGGATTTATTGAAATTACCTACATTTCTGGCATATTAATTGCCTGTTAATTAAGGATTTATTGAAATTACCTATATTTCTGGCATATTAATTGCCTGTTAATTAAGGATTTATTGAAATTACCTACATTTCTGGCATATTAATTGCCTGTTAATTAAGGATTTATTGAAATTACCTATATTTCTGGCATATTAATTGCCTGTTAATTAAGGATTTATTGAAATTACCTACATTTCTGGCATATTAATTGCCTGCTAATTAAGGATTTATTGAAATTACCTACATTTCTGGCATATTAATTGCCTGTTAATTAAGGATTTACTGAAATTACCTACATTTCTGGCATATTAATTGCCTGTTAATTAAGGATTTATTGAAATTACCTACATTTCTGGCATATTAATTGCCTGTTAATTAAGGATTTATTGAAATTACCTATATTTCTGGCATATTAATTGCCTGTTAATTAAGGATTTATTGAAATTACCTACATTTCTGGCATATTAATTGCCTGTTAATTAAGGATTTATTGAAATTACCTATATTTATGGCACATTAATTAAGGATTTATTGAGTAGGGCACTAGTAGGGCACTGTTTTTGGTGGCGTAATATGAGCGAGCAATGTATATTTTTAAGTTGATGAAAATTATAATCTTTTAATCTGTTAGATTGACTGCAAGTTTGCACGTGGAAGTTGGAACGAGCGTATGTAGGCGGCCATGATCAGGTGTCACGACGAAGAGTGAGAGATAGACTATGGTTGTGATGGTTCGACAAATATTTCACATTTCTAGTTATTCATATTTTTATAAATTTATTTGTTTATATTTCTAATTTCTAATTTTTTGGAACGAAAAAATTAAATTTTATAATATTAAAATAAAAATTCAACTGAAAAACTTTAATGATCACCAAAATATAATTAATATTATATAAGTATTAAATTAATATTATTTAAGTATTAAATTAATATTATATAAGTATTAAATTAATATTATATAAGTATTAAATAAATATTAAACTAATATTAAATTAATATTAAATTACATTACATTACATTACATTACATTGCATTAAATTGCATTACATAGCATGACATTACATTAGATGGCATTACATGACATTTCATCGCATCGCATCGTATCGCATTGCATTACATTACATTACACTATATCAAATTATAATTATAATTAATATTAAATTAATGAAATTAATATTAAATTAATAAAATAATAATAAATTAATGAAATTAATATTAAATTAATGAAATTAATATTAAATTAATGAAATTAATATTAAATTAATGAAATTAATATTAAATTAATGAAATTAATATTAAATTAATGAAATTAATATTAAATTAATGAAATTAATATTAAATTAATGAAATTAATATTAAATTAATGAAATTAATATTAAATTAATGAAATTAATATTAAATTAATGAAATTAATATTAAATTAATGAAATTAATATTAAATTAATGAAATTAATATTAAATTAATGAAATTAATATTAAATTAATGAAATTAATATTAAATTAATGAAATTAATATTAAATAATGAAATTAATATTAAATAATGAAATTAATATTAAATTAATGAAATTAATATTAAATTAATGAAATTAATATTAAATTAATGAAATTAATATAAAATTAATGAAATTAATATTAAATTAATGAAATTAATATTAAATTAATGAAATTAATATTAAATTAATGAAATTAATATTAAATTGATGAAATTAATATTAAATTAATGAATTTAATATCAAAATATTATTGCTGTGATTTTCTCGCAAATTGTTTTGGAAATGTATATGGCGACTTAAGCGCCAAACTATATTTTGCCTTTTCGGCCAACCTGTTTCCTACACAGATGACCCCTCTTTGTCCCGTACATAGTTCCGATGAGTGGAGGGGAGGAGGGCCGGGTTGGATGACAAGCCCATTTTTTCGACCGATTCTTTTGTTTGAAATAAAACTAAGGGTTAAAAGCTTTTTACCAATTCGATAGAATTTTTTTGGCTCTTTTCAAATATCGTTTCGATCGCTATTTTTTTTATCAGGGTCCCATTTTCCTTAAAAAAACTGATCCTTTTACATAATCAATAGGAAAACTATGACCTCTGCAGTCCAAATATGGAAAACCATTTTTGGGAGGGGTCACGTGTTGCCATTCTCATAGAGATTAGATGGTTGTTGTTGAATAGAATAGAGCCCAAGTGGTCCCATTTTATAAACCTTTAAGTGCGTATCTTTCCTAAAAAAAAAGCAACAGAAAGAATGTATTGAAGTTACTAAGAATATTTGAGTATAGCATTAACCCCTGGTACCATCCTCACAGCTTTTGTAGAGAAAGTTCGTCTGCATTTAAGGCGCATTCAAGGTCATACCATATAGCAAACTTTAATGGGAAAGCGGACGAATTTAAGCTACAAAGGCTGCGAGGATGGAAATCAGAATCCTGTAGTCCAATATTCTTAGTAACTTCAATACATTCTGGGTAACAGGACATAACAGAAAGAAATGTGAATTTGAAGCAATAATGAAACCAGGAATCCATACTTCTACTTGGAATGCTTATCAGTTATCGCGGCAAATTTTCGTCTCGTTGTGGCTGACGGTTTTTTTTGACGTCACTATGTTAACTCAACAAACAACAACGTGAGCGGGGAGCGCGCGCAGAGGGGATTTTATCTCTCGTAGGCGGGGCCAAAGCCGTCAGAGTGATCTTACCATACGCGATACGCCAGGATAAGCATTCCCAGTAGAGGTATGGATTCCTGATGAAACGTATTAGGTCGAATTACCTTCTTTCATAAAAGCAGAGTTTTTGGCCTCTAACAAAATGTCGATTCCAAGCAGGATGGAGAAAAAAATGTTAGTGTTGTTCATTTTCCAGAAAAATAAAATGCGGAAACATTTCCAGAAAAATCGGAAAAATAAAAAATTGAAACATAAATTACTTTTTAAGGGTTTTTAATGTTTTTAAATTTTTATCGATATAAAATGTCTAATAACAGTAAACATACTATAGTGAGTTGCAGGCTAAGAAAGACAAAATATATAGTACAATCGGCGCAAGGATGCCTCAGATCGTTTCCGGTCATTCCACCGCGCGAAATTTGAATTTTGGCCATTTTACGGTCAAATTTGAATTTTGCTCTTTTTGTCGTCTTTTAGCGCCATCTAGAGACCGAAATTGGAATCTTTATTTTTTAATTTCATAATTGTGGTGGCGAGCAAATTTAAAAGATAAGGCATTCCTATCATTCTTAAATATAAAATAGTATGTATAATTATTTATTTTTGTAAATTTATTTCTACGTCTTACCAGTTAAATCGGCAGTTTCTTTTAAAATAGTTACCACGCTTTCTTGGGGGTAACGTTGTCTTAATGAGCTATAGACGTTTAAAATTATATTTTTCTCTTTACTTGTTAACAATAAACCTTTATCATGCTTTTTATAGTAACCTCTTGGGCTATTTAAAATATTTGGAGCTTCAATTATCGAACCTTCTTTAGCTGCATTCAGTAATTAAACTCATGACAACATGAAATTAAAAAATAGATTCCAATTTCGGTTCCTAGATGGCGCGAAAAGACGATGAAACTCACGAAATTTGAAATTGACTGTAAAGTGGTCAAATTTAAATTACGCGCGGTCGACTGGCCGGAAATGGTCTGAGGTATCCTTGCGCCGACTGTACTATATATATTGTCTTTCTTAGCCTGCAACTCACTATACCAAACATTAATAGTATTACATTGTTAATCAGTTTAAACTAGTCAAGAGGTTTAGTTTTACTTTAAAGCCCCATTTTCATGCTCGCTGGTAGCGGGCAAAAATCGTCAAAATCCGCTTCCGCTACACACTTTTTTACTTTCCGCGTCGATCTGTTTCAAACAGATATTATAGCTTTATTTTCACGCTTGCGAGTGGCGGATGCGAATTTTGACGATTTTTATCCGCTACCAGCGAGCATGAAAATGGGCCTTAAGATTCGAAAAAATGAGGCGAAAATGCTACTTTGTTTAAATTTGCAAACAATATATTAGACTAATCATGGAATAAAAACATTTTTTATTTTTTTCGGAAAAATACGGAAAATTTTCCGGAAAAAAGGCCTCGGTTATTTTCCGGAAAATGTTCCGACTTACAACACTAAAAAATGTTGTTTTTTTTTAAAACCAAATAAACGTTTTTTTTTTGTTTAAACCAGGGTTTTTTTTAAAAACACTGGTTCTTGGTAATATTATATACCCAGATTAAAAAATTAAATTTTTTATTTTCTCGGACTATACGATTATATTATTAGGTGGGGGGAAATGTCAACCCAGCCTACGAAATTTTTAATTTATATGAAGACGAATTTCCTGTCTTGCGTAGTGTTCGGAATTGTCTATTCATTATCCACAAATTTTCCGATTTATTTAAAAAACGTTGGTAAAAAGAATATCATTTTATCTTATTTAATTATGTTTTTTACGCAACCAAGCATTTATTTGAATAAAAGTGGTATTTATTTAAATAATTGTTTGTTTTATTTAAATAATAGGCTTATTCACTTTCGATTATTTAAACATTTTACAAGTTTTATTCAACTATTGGTTATTTAAATAAATATTATTTAAATATCGCCGAGCTTATTTTATTCATGGATAAAAATTAATCGAATGCCGAGCACTAGTCTTGCGTAGTTTCGTGTTTTCGGCTTAAAATCGTTTGCGTTTCAGACGACTCGTAACGAAATAGCAGTTTCTCATTGGTCTTTCATATAAATTCAAATTTTGCGGCGTGGGTCGGAATTTTTATCCACCTTTTAATATAGGCGTATACTTAAAGGCATTACACTTCTTTGACTCTCTTTAACATCTTTTTTAAAGACTTTAAACAAAAACACAAGTTTAATATACTTTCTCTGTGCCAATAATCAATTGGTTTTCAATATTACAATTGTCAATGTACAAATATTTTGGCCAAGAAGACGTTTTGGTCAGAAAATGTACAAATAATTAGAAATAATTTAGAGTAAATCATAACAAAGTTAAAATAACCAAGTGGTTTAATAACCACTTGATTGAAGCCATGGTTTAAACTAATGTTCGGCATTCGATTAATTTTTATCCATGAATAAAATAAGTCGGCGATATTTAAATAATATTTATTTAAATAACCAATAGTTGAATAAAAATTGTAAAATGTTTAAATAATCGAAAGTTAATAAGTCTATTATTTAAATAAAACAAACAATTATTTAAATAAATACCACTTTTATTCAAATAAATGCTTGGTTGCGTAAAAAACATAATTAAATAAGTTAAAATGACATTCTTTTTACCAACGTTTTTTAAATAAATCGGAAAATTTGTGGATAATGAATAAACAATTTCGAGCACTAGTTTAAACCTTGATTCCAAGTAAATTAACATACTGAATTTTCTTTAATTATTAGACTGGATTTTTTTAAATATTAGACTGGATTTTTTTAAATATTAGACTGGATTTTTTCAAAATCTCAGACTGGATTTTTTCAAAATCTCAGACTGACAATTCTGTAAAAATAATATCAGAATAGCAATTTTGTAAAAATAATATCATAATAGCAATTTTGTAAAAATAATATCAGAATAGCAATTCTGTAAAAATAATATCAGAATGCAATTCTATGAAAATAATATCAGAATAGCAATTATGTAAAAATAATATCAGAATAGCAATTCTGTAAAAATAATATCAGATCTGATAACTTTCATGAAATTATCCGAATCAAAGCGTCGGGCTATTTTGTCTCGTCTTCACTCTTCCCGCCAAGAAATTTACAAATTCTTATATACGAAATTTCTATTTTCGCAATTTTGGATAAATCATTTTATATATCAAGTCGGGTGCGAAAAATATCCTTCCAACTGTTTCTCAGATAGCAGTTTGCGTTACTTGAACCGAGAAAATCAAATATATCAGATTATCCGCATTTACTTTCAGATATAATCAGATCAGTTGATATGGTCAAAATGTAAACCAGATAGTTTAAACCCGAAACTAATACGAATTCATTGTAAACCAACAAACATAAAGTGAACTTAGTTATTGATATTACACATCCGATGCGCAATTTAAAGGGAGTAGAACCATCCTTGTTTGGTAGGGTGCGCCATAGCTTCTCTCTTTTCTCGCTCATGGCGCTAGTCTAGAACGATACTAGAAACACCCAATAGGCCGATAAAAATATTTCGCCTAAGTTGTTCTCTTTCCGTCACTACTAGAGGATTTCGGAAAGGGGGTAGGAAGGGGAAGTAAGTCTGTGACGTATGTTCAACAGCAGCGCCATCTATGTACAGATATCAAAACTATAAAAAAAAGTTAATAACAAATTTCTTCTGCTGCAGTATTTTTGTGGGAAACATAAGCCTTAGCAAGAATCGTGGCATTACGCGAACGTTTCTTATGATTAACACGTCAATTATAAGTTAAAAATATCAAATGAATCGTCTAATTGGAATTGGAGGATCTGTTTGCTGTTTTATTTAAATGCTATTTAATTTATATTTATCAAAAATATTAACAAACCTTTTCTTTGGAGAATGCATCGCTTCAAACTTGCTGATTCGCGAATTGCGAATTCGTTAGACTGCAAAAAAAATCGTCGAAGTTGGCCGTAAATTCCGACCAATCAGAGAAATCCTCTTTTTCGTAGGTTTACGCTGGGGAAGTACTGATGGGAAGCAGGGCCGTAACCAGGGGGGGGGCGGTCGGGCCGTGCCCACCCTGGACCGTATGGTTGTATGTACAATTTGTTATTTTTTTTATTTGTTTCCATTGCGTGCCCACCCTGAAATCAAATCCTGGTTACGCTGCTGATGGGAAGTCTCCTTGTAGGATAATTTTTTTATCGGCCAATTCTTCTATTAGAGGAAGCGTGCCCGCCCTGAAGACTTTTCTCACTTGAAACCTTGTTTTGTTTCATATTTAGTGTTTATTTTTTAAATGCACCCTTAATTAACATATAAACAACAATATCCGAGCTATAAATTAATTATTGTCATTACAGTTTGGATATTTATTTAAATATAATTTCTTAATTATGAGGTACGTGGTTTTAGATTGCCGAAACGCTTTCTAGTAGATATGAGAAATTGAAGCACAGTGGGGATACTTTTAGTGGGATAATTCTTCAAAAACCATTGTATCTCACACTACATATAACACGTGGTCAAAAAAATGAGGGGAGGGAATTAAAGGCCTAGGTTTTCTTCTGCCTGTCCCCCTTTAAATTAGGCCAACATGTTCAGCGGTTGGAATACCACCAGGGTATTTGTGCTCCACTAAGTTAATTTAAAGGGGGAAATTCAAAAAAAAACCTAGGCCTTTAAGTATTGCTACAAATTTCAGAAAAGATTAAACTCCCTTTAAATAAATGTTTATTTTGATTACTATCCATAAGATTACATATCTACTAAATGTATAAATCCGATAACAATTGAGCTAACCGAATCTGATGATCCGTTCAAATTGGTTTACTTGGGATACTTAATCAGATACAATTTGAGGTCAGATTTCTGGGTGAGGGCAATGTAAAAGATAAACCTGATCTGACTAACTTTTTAGAACAGCCAAAGTTACACGGAAACCCTCCCCTTGTCTACGCCGCTGATCCAAAGGTTTACGCATCACCCTGTATAATTATGTGAACGCATTTAATATTACCGAAAATGAGGAGCACTTTTTAATATCGAAGAAAGTTTGAATAAAAACTTAAAAAGGATTAAGGAAAAAATGATTCAAAGCAGTAAATGGCAACTAACGATGGGGATTATGCAAAAAACAACCTCATAAAAATGGAATTTACCACGGCTCCAGACGGAAATTATAAAACAATACCTTTGGGGAATTTGTTATACATGGCAAATGAGTTTAGTAATCAGGGACTCTTTAAAGTCTACGAATTCGGAAAAGTTATTGATAATTTGATATGAATTTAGGTCCCTTAGAGGTAGAATTTGCCTGCATCACCCCAATAATAATAATAATAATCAGCTAGTCTAAGGCCCAAATTACCACCTTATAGGTTATAGCGACGTTTAATGCCATTAATTCAGGTGGCCAGGTTACAATGCGTCGGAGGGTAGTGGATAGCCCTTCATGCCACGCGAGCCCACAGCTCCCTGCACTTACTATTACCATTAACCTTAACAATATTTTTGGGAAAGAGAAAACCGAGAAACTCGAACCCCTTTAACTAGTAGAACTTGCAAAGTCAAAGCGAAAATCGTTCCGAGTTTCCATCCAGAGCCACAAGCTGGGATCGCGTGGCTTAAAGTTAATTTTAAGACTATCCTTTAAAACATTAATTTTAAGTCTATGAAAAAATTAATTTAGGCCTATAAAATCTTAAATTTAAGCCTGGAAAACCTTAAATTTCGCCTATAAAATATTAATTTTAAGACTATGAAAACATTAATTGTAAGCCTATGGAAACATTTTTAAGCGTATGATACCGTGAATTTTAAACCTACGAAAACATTAATTTTACGCCTATAAAAATAAATTTTTACGCCTCTAAAACATTAAATGTAAGCCTATTAAAACATTAATTTTAAGCCTATTAAAAATTTAAGTCTACGAAAACGTGAATTTTATGCGTATGAAAACATTAATTTTAAGCCTATAAAACATTAATTTTAAGCCTATAAATCATTAATTTTAAGCATATCCTTTAAAACATTTATTTTAAGATATTAAAACCTTAATTTTAAGTCCATAAAACACAAATTTTAAGACTTTCCTATAATTTTTATCCTATAAAATATTGATTTAGCGTATAAAATATTAATTTTAAGCTTATTAAAACTTTATTTTTAAGCCTATTAAAACATTATTTTTAAGCCTATTAAACATTATTTTTAAGCCTATTAAAACATTAAATTAAAACCATGAAAACATTAAATTAAAACCTAGGAAAACATTATTGCCTATAAAAATTTATTTTTAAGCCTATAAAAATTAATTTTTAAGCCTATAAAAATTAATTTTTAAGCCTATAAAAATTAATTTTTAAACCTATAAAACAATAATTATAAGAGTATGAACAATTTAAGTCTATGAAAACGTGAATTTTATGCTTATGAAAACATTAATTTTAAGCTTATAAAACATTAATTTTTAAGCCTATAAAACATTAATTTTTAATCCTTCGAAAACATTAATTTTAAGCTTATAAAACATTAATTTTTAAGCCTATAAAACATTAATTTTTAATCCTTCGAAAATATTATTTTTAAACCAGGGAGTACAGAACGGGAGTCGTTTTGACAGATCTCTTAGGGTTCTAAACCAAGAAGCCAGAGAATCGAGGTGGGGTGGGTGGAAAGGTTGGCAAAATACGGGACAAGATACGGCTTTTTGCGCCATCTACCTAATTTTTGTGGCTTTGTTGTTTATGGAGGAAGTGGATGCTGCCGTCTTTCATTAGATAACGTAGATCCTAATTGTAAATATTTAAATTATCTTACGAGTGGCAATATTCCAAGTTTCTCGAGTACAGCGTATATTTTTTAGGATATAATACAACTGAAATCATAGTACTAAATCAATGTAAATATAATTTTGTATCATATTTCAAACCTTAAGCCTATGCAATGATTGGCTAATATATTTCCGATTTTTGCCTTTAACATGGCATTTTTAAACACATTCCCTAAAATAGAAAAATAAATTGTGTAAAATGATATAAAATAATTCTAAGATCTGTTAAAATAATTACAATTTTATTTTATTTTTACTTTTGAAAGTCGATTTATGTAACAATGGTCCATACTTATTTTCACCACGTGAGTGTAAAATTTGAATTTCTCAACAAAAACCGCATGGCCGCTGATAATAGATGGCGTTAAATAGTCGAGGTGTCCCGTATTTTGCAGAGGCGCCTGCTGAAGTGTAGCTCATTGCAGCAGAACCAAAAAACCCCCCTCTTTTCATCTCCCGTTCTGTACTCCCTGTTTAAACCTACGAAAACGTGAATTTTAAGCGAAGCCGAAAGAATTACACAAATTACGTAACGCAGAAAAAACACTTTTTGGACTCCCCCCCCCCTCCCCCTCGTAACAAAGAGTAACAAATATCGAAACCCCCCCTTAAATTATTATAGTACGTAACAACTAATATGCTGGTAATAAAGTACAATAAGATCAGGTACTAAATTTTATTGTTTGTAATTATCATTTGAAATTACAACTGTATTTTTACGCAACACTTTATACCCATGGGTATGAAATTCTTTTAAACGTGAGTAAACCAATGAAAATACAAATGTTTTTAATAATTGTGACTGTTTCTGAAAATGGAGAAAATTTTATTTTACGATATTAAAAATAAGATGTGTTACGTACATTTCAGTTAACCCTCAATCCCCCCCACGTAACATTTCGTAACGCTTGCCAAAACACCCCCTTCCCCCCTACCACGTTACGTAATTTGTGAACAGCCCCAAAGCGCAAGTGACTCCGAGATAATGATAGATAGAAAAAAAGCTGAAAAGTTCTCACTATCTCTTTATAAATCGAGAAAACGAAACGCTGAATATTTTTCCTTTTTGAAGGATGACTTCATAACTAAGATCCGATTTCCCCATCATGATAAATCGAGCGCTTAACACTACGAAACAAGCCTATCCTTCGACGGAATCTCTTGAAAATTTCGTTATTACAGCTTCGCTAATCTTTTGTTCTCTTCTCCCCCCTCCGAGAAAGATATTACCTTACAGCTGTTACAAATTATGTTCCTCCCCCCTCGTGGCCCCCTCAGACAGTGTGATAAAACGTATTTTCTCTTTTATCTCATAGTTGCCTGTTTTCTAGCTATTTCTACAAAGCGAGTATTAATCGGGTTTGTAGCCTTTATAGACCCTTTTCACGGAAACGTTTAATCAGCGTTACGGAGGACGCCATTTTCTCTAAAACTGCGTTGGAACGTGTTGAATGATTCAACATGGCGGCGACCGTATATTTGCATTTGGGAAACGAACGGTTCGTATTGTACCGTACCTAGGATTCTATCCTCATTTTTTTTACCCTGTTTTCTTCCACGAAAGTCTAAGCGTGGAAAAATTAATGATATAACAGATCGACTTTTTGTCTCCCGTTGCCCCTTAATAACGTGTAGATCTTCAGTCTCGAACGTGTAGATTGCTTAGTTTTGTTAGGGCTATGTATAGAAGTTAAGGAATTGCAACGCGCTGATACGGTAAATCCAGTTAGCTTTACAGCAAACTTCGCGAAACTTTAAAAAGATTAAATTATTTGATTTTCTCTCGAAAGATTACGGGAAAGCGACTCTAGCTAATTGAGTTGGAGAAAATGTTGCGCTCGTTTCAATACACAGAAATTAGAGCAGCGAAGCTTCGTAGAAGTAGTCCTGACGCCTCTGTTCGTCTAGTTCCACGCTTAACCTCCCTAGTTTATACAGGGATATTAAGTTACCGCTCAAAGCGTGCGTCTATGAAATCAAATTAGCCTTTTCAGTTCGACGTAGCGGCTAACTGACTGCTGGATTTATGTTTTTTATTATCTGCTTAATAGGCGAAGTTATTTTTTAAATCATTGATTTATATCAAGTTTTTTTTAATTATTTATTAATATAAACTTTTTTTAAATCATTGATTTATATAAAGTTTTTTTTAATTATTTATTTATATAAAGTTTTTTTTAATTATTTATTTATATAAAGTTTTTTTTAATTATTTATTTATATAAACTTTTTTTTAAATCATTGATTTATATAAAGTTTTTTTTAATTATTTATTTATATAAAGTTTTTTTTAATTATTTATTTATATAAAGTTTTTTTTAATTATTTATTTATATAAAGTTTTTTTTAATTATTTATTTATATAAAGTTTTTTTAAATTATTTATTTATATAAAGTTTTTTTTAATTATTTATTTATATACACTTTTTTTTAATTATTTATTTATATAAAGTTTTTTTTTAATTATTTATTTATATAAAGTTTTTTTTAATTATTTATTTATATAAAGTTTTTTTTAATTATTTATTTATATAGTTTTTTAATTATTTATTTATATAAAGTTTTTTTTAATTATTTATTTATATAAACTTTTTTTAATTATTTATTTATATAAACTTTTTTTAATTATTTATTTATATAAAGTTTTTTTAATTATTTATTTATATAAAGTTTTTTTTAATTATTTATTTATATAAAGTTTTTTTTAATTATTTATTTATATAAAGTTTTTTTAATTATTTATATAAAGTTTTTTTTAATTATTTATTTATATAAAGTTTTTTTTAATTATTTATTTATATAAAGTTTTTTTAATTATTTATTTATATAAAGTTTTTTTTAATTATTTATTTATATAAAGTTTTTTTTAATTATTTATTTATATAAAGTTTTTTTTAATTATTTATTTATATACACTTTTCTTTAATTATTTATTTATATAAAGTTTTTTTTTAATTATTTATTTATATAAAGTTTTTTTTAATTATTTATTTATATAAAGTTTTTTTTAATTATTTATTTATATAGTTTTTTTAATTATTTATTTATATAAAGTTTTTTTTAATTATTTATTTATATAAACTTTTTTTAATTATTTATTTATATAAACTTTTTTTTAATTATTTATTTATATAAAGTTTTTTTAATTATTTATTTATATAAAGTTTTTTTTAATTATTTATTTATATAATTTTTTTTTAATTATTTATTTATATAAAGTTTTTTTTAATTATTTATTTATATAAAGTTTTTTTAATTATTTATTTATATAAAGTTTTTTTTTAATTATTTATTTATATAAAGTTTTTTTAAATTATTTATTTATATAAAGTTTTTTTTAATTATTTATTTATATACACTTTTTTTTAATTATTTATTTATATAAAGTTTTTTTTTAATTATTTATTTATATAAAGTTTTTTTTAATTATTTATTTATATAAAGTTTTTTTTAATTATTTATTTATATAGTTTTTTTAATTATTTATTTATATAAAGTTTTTTTTAATTATTTATTTATATAAACTTTTTTTAATTATTTATTTATATAAAGTTTTTTTAATTATTTATTTATATAGTTTTTTTAATTATTTATTTATATAAAGTTTTTTTTAATTATTTATTTATATAGTTTTTTTAATTATTTATTTATATAGTTTTTTTTAATTATTTATTTATATAGTTTTTTTAATTATTTATTTATATAAAGTTTTTTTTAATTATTTATTTATATAGTTTTTTTAATTATTTATTTATATAGTTTTTTTAATTATTTATTTATATAAAGTTTTTTTTAATTATTTATTTATATAGTTTTTTAATTATTTATTTATATAAAGTTTTTTTTAATTATTTATTTATATAAACTTTTTTTTAATTTATTTATATAAACTTTTTTTTAATTATTTATTTATATAAAGTTTTTTTTAATTATTTATTTATATAAAGTTTTTTTTAATTATTTATTTATATAAAGTTTTTTTTAATTATTTATTTATATAAAGTTTTTTTAATTATTTATTTATATAAAGTTTTTTTTAATTATTTATTTATATAAAGTTTTTTTTAATTATTTATTTATATAAACTTTTTTTTAAATCATTGATTTATATAAAGTTTTTTTTAATTATTTATTTATATAAAGTTTTTTTTTAATTATTTATATAAAGTTTTTTTTAATTATTTATTTATATAAAGTTTTTTTTAATTATTTATTTATATAAAGTTTTTTTTAATTATTTATTTATATAAAGTTTTTTTAATTATTTATTTATATAGTTTTTTTTAATTACTTATTTATATAAAGTTTTTTTTAATTATTTATTTATATAAACTTTTTTTTAAATCATTGATTTATATAAAGTTTTTTTAATTATTTATTTATATAAAGTTTTTTTTAATTATTTATTTATATAAAGTTTTTTTTAATTATTTATTTATATAAAGTTTTTTTTAATTATTTATTTATATAAACTTTTTTTTAAATCATTGATTTATATAAAGTTTTTTTTAATTATTTATTTATATAAAGTTTTTTTTAATTATTTATTTATATAAAGTTTTTTTTAATTATTTATTTATATAAAGTTTTTTTTAATTATTTATTTATATAAAGTTTTTTTTAATTATTTATTTATATACACTTTTTTTTAATTATTTATTTATATACACTTTTTTTTAATTATTTATTTATATAAAGTTTTTTTTTAATTATTTATTTATATAAAGTTTTTTTTAATTATTTATTTATATAAAGTTTTTTTTAATTATTTATTTATATAGTTTTTTAATTATTTATTTATATAAAGTTTTTTTTAATTATTTATTTATATAAACTTTTTTTAATTATTTATTTATATAAACTTTTTTTAATTATTTATTTATATAAAGTTTTTTAAATTATTTATTTATATAAAGTTTTTTTTAATTATTTATTTATATAAAGTTTTTTTTAATTATTTATTTATATAAAGTTTTTTTAATTATTTATATAAAGTTTTTTTTAATTATTAATTTATATAAAGTTTTTTTTAATTATTTATTTATATAAAGTTTTTTTTAATTATTTATTTATATAAAGTTTTTTTTAATTATTTATTTATATAAAGTTTTTTTTAATTATTTATTTATATAAAGTTTTTTTAATTATTTATTTATATAAAGTTTTTTTTAATTATTTATTTATATACACTTTTCTTTAATTATTTATTTATATAAACTTTTTTTTAAATCATTGATTTATATAAAGTTTTTTTTAATTATTTATTTATATAAAGTTTTTTTTAATTATTTATTTATATAAAGTTTTTTTTAATTATTTATTTATATAAAGTTTTTTTAAATTATTTATTTATATAAAGTTTTTTTTAATTATTTATTTATATACACTTTTTTTTAATTATTTATTTATATAAAGTTTTTTTTTAATTATTTATTTATATAAAGTTTTTTTTAATTATTTATTTATATAAAGTTTTTTTTAATTATTTATTTATATAGTTTTTTAATTATTTATTTATATAAAGTTTTTTTTAATTATTTATTTATATAAACTTTTTTTAATTATTTATTTATATAAACTTTTTTTAATTATTTATTTATATAAAGTTTTTTTAATTATTTATTTATATAAAGTTTTTTTTAATTATTTATTTATATAAATTTTTTTTTAATTATTTATTTATATAAAGTTTTTTTTAATTATTTATTTATATAAAGTTTTTTTAATTATTTATATAAAGTTTTTTTTAATTATTTATTTATATAAAGTTTTTTTTAATTATTTATTTATATAAAGTTTTTTTTAATTATTTATTTATATAAAGTTTTTTTTAATTATTTATTTATATAAAGTTTTTTTTAATTATTTATTTATATAAAGTTTTTTTTAATTATTTATTTATATACACTTTTCTTTAATTATTTATTTATATAAAGTTTTTTTTAATTATTTATTTATATAAACTTTTTTTAATTATTTATTTATATAAACTTTTTTTAATTATTTATTTATATAAAGTTTTTTTAATTATTTATTTATATAAAGTTTTTTTTAATTATTTATTTATATAAATTTTTTTTTAATTATTTATTTATATAAACTTTTTTTTAAATCATTGATTTATATAAAGTTTTTTTTAATTATTTATTTATATAAAGTTTTTTTTAATTATTTATTTATTTAAAGTTTTTTTTAATTATTTATTTATATAAAGTTTTTTTTAATTATTTATTTATATAAAGTTTTTTTAAATTATTTATTTATATAAAGTTTTTTTTAATTATTTATTTATATACACTTTTTTTTAATTATTTATTTATATAAAGTTTTTTTTTAATTATTTATTTATATAAAGTTTTTTTTAATTATTTATTTATATAAAGTTTTTTTTAATTATTTATTTATATAGTTTTTTAATTATTTATTTATATAAAGTTTTTTTTAATTATTTATTTATATAAACTTTTTTTAATTATTTATTTATATAAACTTTTTTTAATTATTTATTTATATAAAGTTTTTTTAATTATTTATTTATATAAAGTTTTTTTTAATTATTTATTTATATAAAGTTTTTTTTAATTATTTATTTATATAAAGTTTTTTTTAATTATTTATTTATATAAAGTTTTTTTTAATTATTTATTTATATAAAGTTTTTTTTAATTATTTATTTATATAAAGTTTTTTTTAATTATTTATTTATATACACTTTTCTTTAATTATTTATTTATATAAAGTTTTTTTTAATTATTTATTTATATAAACTTTTTTTAATTATTTATTTATATAAACTTTTTTTTAATTATTTATTTATATAAAGTTTTTTTAATTATTTATTTATATAAAGTTTTTTTTAATTATTTATTTATATAAATTTTTTTTTAATTATTTATTTATATAAAGTTTTTTTTAATTATTTATTTATATAAAGTTTTTTTAATTATTTATATAAAGTTTTTTTTAATTATTTATTTATATAAAGTTTTTTTTAATTATTTATTTATATAAAGTTTTTTTTAATTATTTATTTATATAAAGTTTTTTTAATTATTTATTTATATAAAGTTTTTTTTAATTATTTATTTATATAAAGTTTTTTTTAATTATTTATTTATATACACTTTTCTTTAATTATTTATTTATATAAAGTTTTTTTTTAATTATTTATTTATATAAAGTTTTTTTTAATTATTTATTTATATAAAGTTTTTTTTAATTATTTATTTATATAGTTTTTTTAATTATTTATTTATATAAAGTTTTTTTTAATTATTTATTTATATAAACTTTTTTTTAATTATTTATTTATATAAAGTTTTTTTAATTATTTATTTATATAAAGTTTTTTTTAATTATTTATTTATATAATTTTTTTTTTAATTATTTATTTATATAAAGTTTTTTTTAATTATTTATTTACATAAAGTTTTTTTTAATTATTTATTGATATAAAGTTTTTTTTAATTATTTATTTATATAAAGTTTTTTTTAATTATTTATTTATATAAAGTTTTTTTAATTATTTATTTATATAAAGTTTTTTTTAATTATTTATTTATATAAAGTTTTTTTTAATTATTTATTTATATAAAGTTTTTTTTAATTATTTATTTATATAAAGTTTTTTTAATTATTTATTTATAGTTTTTTTTAATTATTTATTTAAATCTAATTATTTTTAGAAATCGTTTATTTAAATCTAGTTATTTTTAAAATGATTGACTTAAATCAAGTTATTTTTAAAATTCTCGATTTATATCAAGTTTTTTTTTTAAATAATTGATTTATATCAAGTTATTTTTAAAATCATTGATTTATATTCAAGTTATTTTAAAATCATTGATTTAAATCTAGTTTTTAAAATGATTGACTGAAATCAAGTTATTTTTAAAATAATTGATTTATATCAAGTTATTTTTAAAACCATTGATTTATATTCAAGTTATTTTAAAATCATTGATTTAAATCTAGTTTTTAAAATGATTGACTGAAATCAAGTTATTTTTAAAATAATTGATTTATATAAAGTTATTTTAAAACCATTGATTTATATTCAAGTTATTTTAAAATCATTGATTTATATCAATTTATTTTTAAATCATTGATTTAAATCTATAGTTTTTAAAATGATTGTCTGAAATCAAGTTATTTTTAAAATCATTGTAATAAATTAAATTATTTTTAAAATCATTGTATTAAATTAAGTTATTTTTTAAATTATTGAATTAAATCAAGTTATTATTAAAACTATTGAATTAAATCATTTATGTACATCAAGATATTTTTTAAATCATTTATGTACATCAAGATATTTTTTAAATCATTTATGTACATCAAGATATTTTTTTAAATCATTTATGTACATCAAGATATTTTTTAAATCATTTATGTACATCAAGATATTTTTTTAAATCATTTATGCACATCAAGATATTTTTTAAATCATTAATTTACATCAAGTTGTATGTCGCGAATGACGAGTTTGAGGTAGTTAAAATATCAACGATGTGTGCTAGAGCCAAAACTCGTCTCAACATAATCATTATCCCTAAGTAAAAATAATATTGATTTCAATAGATTCGTTGAAACAGAAAATTGCGTCGTCGTGTACCCTGTTTTACACAATTATCTAGATAGCCTAAAATACTTTCGTAATGCACGTGTTCAAGAAAGGCTTAATAATCGAACCTCGATCCACGTACACAGAGAACACTTGTAAAAGATTTAAAGCTGTACATTTTCTCGCTTAAGTTTTAAGTATATATATATATATATATATATATATATATATATATATATATATATATATATATATATATAGGGGATATCAAATCGAAATCAATTGAAATTAAGGATTTGTATTAGTTTTGGGTTGCTGAAGCCAAATAAATTAACAGGACTTCCGTAAATGAATAGTTGCGGAAATATTTAAAAATTTAAAATTCAAACTTTTAGTACAGTTTTTAAAAGATTGTAGTTTTATTAAGCGAAGCTCTCACTGCAGCGACTTCAATGTCGTGCTGTCCGTCCGTCGCATCGCTGTAGAGTTTTAGGGGACGCATAAATGGAGGGGAGCTACAGCGACTTCAATGGAAAAGATGCTGTCGTGCTGTCCGTCCGTCGCATCGCTGTAGAGTTTTAGGGGGCGCGTAAATGGAGGGAAGCTACAGCGACTTCAATGGAAAAGATGCTGTCGTGCTGTCCATCCGTCGCATCGCTGTAAAGTTTTAGGGGGCGCGTAAATGGAGGGAAGCTACAGCGACTTCAATGGAAAAGATGCTGTCGTGCTGTCCGTCCGTCGCATCGCTGTAGAGTTTTAGGGGGCGCGTAAATGGAGGGAAGCTAAAGCGACTTCAATGGAAAAGATGCTGTCGTGCTGTCCGTCCGTCGCATCGCTGTAGAGTTTTAGGGGGCGCGTAAATGGAGGAGAGCTACAGCGACTTCAATGGAAAAGATGCTGTCGTGCTGTCCATCCGTCGCATCGCTGTAGAGTTTTAGGGGGCGCGTAAATGGAGGGAAGCTACAGCGACTTCAATGGAAAAGATGCTGTCGTGCTGTCCGTCCGTCGCATCGCTGTAGAGTTTTAGGGGGCGCGTAAATGGAGGGAAGCTACAGCGACTTCAATGGAAAAGATGCTGTCGTGCTGTCCATCCGTCGCATCGCTGTAGAGTTTTAGGGGGCGCGTAAATGGAGGGAAGCTACAGCGACTTCAATGGAAAAGATGCTGTCGTGCTGTCCGTCCGTCGCATCGCTGTAGAGTTTTAGGGGGCGCGTAAATGGAGGGAAGCTACAGCGACTTAAATGGAAAATGTGCTGTCGTGCTATCGTTCGGCTGTTCATCGCGCAGCGTTAGGGGCGCGCGTAAATGGAGGGGAGCAAAGAAACGCTTCCTTCCCCCTTTTTAGGCTCTAACAACAGAAAGAGAATATCGCGGGGAACCAAGAGAAGGGGATCATTGGAATTTACCTCTTTCTATCATCTTTCTCTATGTTTCTATCGTCTCTGCCTACAACAATAGTTAACCAAACCACATGACCGTCGCCTGGTTGTCGCCAATTTTTGAAACACATTGTGAAACAGTGGAAAAGTACCAGTTCAATGGTTATGAAAGAGAGTTCCCCCGTCTATATTTTGTCATAGGTTACACGAATTGTTTTTTGGTAAGAGGGGAAACCTCAAATTCCCTGACTGACCTTAACTTCTTTTCCCCACTTTTTTCTCGTCATCGACTCGTTCACATTATGGGCGAGAGCTATAGGTTATGGTTATATTAACAGTACTAGGTAAGCATCAGTTTTCTCTATTTTCTTCGCTTATAAAACTTTTGTCAGCCTCGCGACGCGTTTCGTATTTTGAAAGAAAATTCTTTTTCGTCTTCATTTTTCAATCTTCTTTCTTCCGTATGTATTGAAAATCGTTTATTGGCTCTGTAGTGTTTATCGTGGTTTTGTCCATTATAAAATGTAGCTTTCTTGTACTCTAAATGTTTGAATCAAAGTAAAGGAAAAAAAACTCGTGACTTGAATTCCAGCCATTACGCGCGCTCCGTTCAATTTTTTATCGGGTTTTGAGACGCCTTAGTTGTACCATAGACCTTTCTTAGTCTATGGTTGTACTTCGTCAGGTATCCTACACAACCTTAATTATGCATTTTTCATTTCTTTCATGGCTAGGTACTGTCTTCTAGGTCGCGTTGTAGACGAGCCTGCTTGATTAGAAAGAATGAGGTTGGGGTGGAGCCATTGAGTTGGGAATAAATAGAGGTACAACTAAATTTGGCTGGCGCGGGACCAATTTCGTTCCATAAGGAGACTATATCAACTTTATCGTTCTACCGTGGCGGCATCTGTCTCTAGTGGTGGCAACTATATTGCAATTGAATTTTTTCGCGAATCTGATGCGAAATTGAAATGTATGATTTCTCGTAACAAACAAACCTTTGAAGTTGTTTAAAAATAATTTTATTCTGTCAACACGATCCTTTTTAACTCAAGTTACGATGAGTTAGCTAATAATTATTTATTTTTAGCCATATAAGTTTAAAATATATAGATGGCGCTACCACCTAATTATAAAGATGAATTTCGTACCGTCTTATCAGAACAGGTCCCACGTAACCATGGCAACCGAAATCGTAATTGTAATTCTAGCAGTATTATTCCCAATTCAATGGGTGGAGCCGTCAGGCGCCAATACGTAGCGTGCGATACCGTTTTGATAAGGTAGGATACCTGACGAAGTAAAGTTAAACTACAATCTGTGGAAAACTGTACTAAAAAGTCCGTGTTATTTTTTTAGGCCGGCTAGGGTCCCCATATGAATTTTTCCCAATCGCCTCCGCTGTCGTACAGGATTTTAGAAAGAAACGGCTATATTCAAAAATCTCCGTAAGCATCAATACCTTCAGGGCGTTAAGAAGGGTCAAGGGTATAACTCAAAAGCTAGTTTGTTGGCGACAGTAAGAAACGATAGCTAAACAAGGGTAGTTTAATTAGTTGACTGTAGGTTAATTACCTTCAAAACCGCCCGTTTCCTCTTAACAGGGGAAGGGGAATGCATATTTTACAACCTTCATTTTTTTGGGGGTACTAGCTAGGAAATACGCTGTTGTTGATGCAGAATTACCGAGGGATAGAATTAAGCTAGGGGGCGCCACCTTTCACTCTTTGCTTTGTTAAGTTAATTATGTTGACACACAAAACACCGCGAAGACCCTTGCGTCTTCTTTAATAAAGGATTCTAAGCCTTTTTTACACCCTATGGTAGGATCGCGGTGTTAAATTACATTGAATAATTTACTTGCAAATTAAGAAAGTGTCTTAAATGATTTCACCGTTAGTAAAATTTATTAAATTTCACACGCGGATGTGAACTCAATTAGGTGATAGGCTATTGCATAAATTACACGGTATACTGTATAATTATAATATAATATAATATAATATAATATTTCTTTTGGGAAACATTTGAGCGCCATCAAACGGTAGAAACCTTTAAAAATAGGGTTTGAGTCTATTGGATCGAGTCCCAAATGATCGAACGGGTCCCATTTTATCGAATTTCCATTTGATCGAATTGCATATGATCGAATGGCATTTGATCGAACGAAATTTGATCGAAAGCTACTGTAGAGTGAAACTACTAGTTTTTGGGAGTAAATCGAAAAGGCAACAGTGCATACGCGCCTACGGCGCGCGTACATCAACCTAACCTAACCTGACCCTATTTATATATAAAAAAAACGGGCCGTTATCGTCGATGTCATAAAAAATTCCATCATATAGTCTATAAAGTAAAAATCTCTTCATCTTTGTGGCTTCATACAGTTAAAGCAATGAATTATTCCATCATTATTCCTTCTGCACTTAAAGGGAATATAACCTGCAAAGCAATCTTTACGGAAGACCCCTTCAATTTTTCAAATGTCCCTGTACAGTGGCGCCAAACATTTTTAAAGCCGAAGGCAAGAGCGGCCAGAGCTGCAAGCGTTGGTGTTCCACACCAAATACCTGAGGTTATACTCCCTTTAAGCAATGAATTATTCCATCATTATTCCTTCTGCACTTAAGCAATGAATTATTCCATCATTATTCCTTCTGCCCTTAAGCAATGAATTATTCCATCATTATTCCTTCTGCACTTAAGCAATGAATTATTCCATCATTATTCCTTATGAAACAAATGACAAATTTGATTCGATCAAATGGAATTTCGATCAATTGCAACGTATAATGATCGACTGTCGATCACATATTTTTCGATCAAATGGACCAACACCAAAAATAGTCACGTGGTTATAAAATTCCCTTAAAGTTAGACTTCCAGCTTCATTAAAAAAATCTTTAAAAGTTTAACTTTTAAAGAAAGTCATACTTAAAATTTTGTGCTAAGTTGTTATTAAATATTTATACTTTTTTAATAGAAAAAATATTAATTTTTTAAATTTAATTTAACGACGACTCTGACATTAGTATTATTATTGTGATAGTGATGTTAAGTCTCTGACTAGAAAATTGTAAAAAAATGCAATTCTTAGACTAAAACACGTTTTTAACCTAGGCTTAGTGACACAGCCCCTATCAGGAAACTTCAATGGGGCAAACTGACTCTCACGAGATTGCCCTGACATCTAGTGACTGCGCCAGTTGGCTGTGTTCTCAAGAGCGTAGAACGTATTGAGGAATTTGAGGTCGGAGTTTTGGGAATAAACGTATTTTGCAAGGTAAATGTCTTCAAATATACCAGAAATAGCGTTTAAAACAAACTGGAAATCTTTACTGAATGCTATTTCTTTAGTGCTATTTTTTTAAATTTGCTCTCAGTTCAAGAAAAAGTACTTTTAATATATATAGCTCGCTTAAGCCTTTTCAATTGGGATTTCGTTACACCCCAAGGTTACGTTACGAACGAGTCGGAGCGCGTATTAGCAGTCGATTCAAATAGAATTTTTACACTTTTTAGACATTTTTCTAAACCTGGTTACACGACGATAAAAAAAATCTGTTTGAGCTATACTAATATTCGGTGTTAGCACTGTTTAACACAAAAGTTTGTTTTCGTGTACCCCGACCTCAAATTATTTTATGTATTTCAATTTATACCAGATGTCATGGTTAAAATTTTAATCAAGTTATTTTTTTAAAATATCGTTGATTTAAATCACAGAATGTATTTCAATGGAGGATTAAAAAATGGCCAAAAATTGTTTCTTAAAAAATTAAAATACATAGGAAATCTGAACAAGAATATTAAATATTTGTAGTAATTAAATTTAATTAAGATTTAATTTAATTCAAGATTGGCTAACTGATTAAAGTAAAATATCCGTTAATTATACAGAAAAAGAACCATTAATTTTTTTTTTTAAATCAATAATTTCAATAAAATCAAATAAATCCAATTTAAATAAAAAAAACGATTCAATTGATTTTTATTAAACAAAATCCAAAAAGTGCTAACCTTGCAACGCAGGCTCCGGGTGATTTTAAAAAACACCTTTAAGAAGAAAAAATTGTATTTCTAATAGGCCTACTATTTTTGATCGGGAAAAAAGTTAACTAGTCCCGTTTTCTAATAAGATTCGAGGTAAATTAGAACAATAGCCCCGCCACTCCTTTTGTTCCCCTTTCTCGACCCCCCTTAAAGGCCGAGGATTTCTTCCGCCTGTTTTCCTTTAAGTTTTCTTCCCGCCGCGCAAATATCCTGGTGCTAGGCCAACCGCAGAACACGTTGGCCTACCACCAGGATATTTGCGCGGCGGGAAGAAAACTTAAAGGAAAACAGGCAGAAGAAATCCTAGGCCTTTAAATATTAATTCCCGAAAAATAATGTTTCGCATTAAAAAACAAAAGAAAAACTAGCGAAATGTGCTGACTAGTAAGTATAACCTCCTGCACAGCTACTTCTCGGCAATAATGATTAAACTGAGACACATATTTTTCTGAAACCCCGTGTGTTGCGGCAATTAGGCGCTGCAGACCGAAGTTGCATACGTAAAAGTACACCATTTAAAGAATTTCCCGCAAATCGAGGTGGTGGTTTGAAAAAATTGAATTTTTCCGAGTTGAAACTTCGGTTTGACAGCTGACGGACTCCTTTTGTTTCGGCACTTTTCGTCTTTTATCGCAACGCCAAACCTAGGAGCAACAAACACAAGGATAACGCAGCTAGCCTTTAAACACGCTAACGAAGGGTTGTGTACGAATTTCATTGGACGAGCGTCACGAGCCTTTACGATGAACGTTTTACGGGTGGGGGAAAGACAATTTCCGAATTTCCCCCTTCCGACGGCAGCAGGCGCTAAAGCGTCTAGCCAATGAAAAACGTACACCATAAAATCCACGACTTTTGACCGGTTGCGTTCTCCTTGTGTGGGGTGTTGCGTTTGTTGCTCCTAGGCCAAACGTACTTGTCGGTGGCTCTCGTCTGTTTGCTAAGAGCCATTAAGTCGTCGCACTTGGGACACGTTACATCTTTCGCAATGAGGTTGAGGCTTTGCAGCCACTCGATTAATTTTAACGGATCTTTGGCCAGATCGTGGATTTCATATTGATTAAAGACTTTATTATTATACGTATATTGCGTCGCCAGAATTAACAGAATTAGAATCTTCCGAACTTGCGGAACTACGCGAAGACGCGGTATCGGACATGGTTAGTTGGAAATGAATACGGTTTGTGAAATGTTTCTTTCCTAGAATCCTATCTGTATAGTAGCCCACCGTCATTTTAATCCTTTAACAAAAGCTTTGTTTCCGGCACCGTCATTTGAATCCTTAGACCCCGCGTCTACTACCGCAGCATATTTCGCGAATATTGTGGTCCTACTGGCGCCATTACCACTCCCAACAAATAAAGAAAGGCTGATTTTCGAAAGGGCAAAAACAGCGCGACGGAGAGCTTAGTATATCTTTAAAATTAATTATTTACGACTAATAATTTAGCACCATTAGGTTCCCCTTGATAAGTACGTGACTTTAATCATAAGTAACATAACAAGGATAAGTATGACAGTTCTAATTATTTAATGATAATTAGACACTAGGGGGCTCTGTGCTGAACTAAATCTTGATTGATACGCATTGTAACCCAGTCACCTGAATTAAGGCATTAAAAGTTGCTAGATGATTTGGGCCTAATGTTGTGCCTTGGGTATTAGCCTATCTGATAATTATTATTGCATAATACTTAATTAAAAATCAATTCGGTAATAATTTTTGATAATTATCAAACGTATGGTTATTACGATACTTATAAAAAAATATTTGATATCAGATTCGATCTCCAAAAATTGCTATTTGTACATCTCCAGACGTAATAATAAATATCAGCTAGGCTAATACCCAAAATAACCACATTACTAATTTTAAGAAATATTTGGGTAGTACCCAAAGAAGTTTTCTGTCTTATTTCTAAGCATAAATCATAAATTGTTAGTCATTATGATAATAACTAACAATGTATGATTAAAATAAAATATTATCTTAAAAAACATTAATTTTTCAAGTTACTTACAGATAATGACATTATTTGTAAGTAACTTGAAAAATTAATGTTTTTTAAAATAATATTTTGAGATATCTTTTATAACTTGGATTCGCCGCCAATAAAAAGACCATTTTGAAACAAACTGTCGACGTTGCTGTTCAAACTTCTACAGAGCAGAAAACCAACGCAGAGAAGTCCCCATTTTAGCGTATCAAAACACATTTTGCTATCGGTATAGTTTCTATAGAGAAATAGACTTTTTATTTTTTGGAAATAAATTGAAGAATGTATCGACAGAAAAAAAATAGCGGGTAGAGAAATAGAGAAAACTGGTCATAAAACGGATGGACGATTTTCTTATCTGGCCAGCACATTGTAGCGCAACGAACAGTTTCCCGCGAGTCCCCAAAAGGGAACAAATAATATCGAAAGAAACACGATAGAGCCAAACCTCTATAAAAATAGTAGAAATAAACTTTCCGACAAAGTTCCAAAACCTACAACCCCAACGACAATAAACCATGAAAAACAATAGAATGTAATATATTTCTTTTACGTCAATTATTTTAAAAACAATATAATGAAAAATTTCGAAAACTATCAAGATTTCTGATTTCAACGAGCAGGTCTCGCCATCTATGTCCAGACGCATTAACTATCTTCGGAGAAAAATCGAAGTTCTAGACTCAAAAAATATTTCTTTTGATGTGATATATTCAGAATTTATTCAATATTAACATTTAACTGTAGCGCCGTCGTAAATGAATTTATGCAGACGCGCGTTCTAACCATCGACAAACTACTATCGATGTTCTAACTTCGAAAGTAACAATTTATATCCACCAATACCATGGCTCCACCTACCGTGCAAAGGCGAATGGAAAAAACGGAGTGTGTGGTGCGAAGACCCCGCTGTCATAGGCACCAAATAAATATCTTTCTTATTTTGAAAAAAAAAGAACTCGGGAAAACCACAGCGTGGCACCTCTTTCTAAAAAGTACGGATAGAGTTTGTTACAACCAGTTCCATCGCGTGACATATTGTCAGCCTTGAGGCTTCCCCGTTGGAAGGACTCTCTCCTGGCCAGACTGAACTGTGATCGCTTACCTACCAATGAAAGACTATTCCTTATCAACTTAAAGCAGTCGAATGCTTGTACTAGTTGTAACACTCAGGAGGTCCAGACAGTGGAGGATATTCTGTTCTCCTGTGTTCGTAGTCAACCAGTTAGGCCACGACTTTTTCATGCCCTAAACACAGGCAGATATGATACAACTCTACAAGGGGTGAAAACCGCGGTCCAAAACGGAGACATGGTCACATGGCAATCATTTCTGATATCTGTGCTATTTTTCGCGCGGCCAGTATTTTTTAAAGCGCAAGTAGAATACAAAGCAGACATAAATAGTCATTTTTTTTTGTTTTTTTTTGTTAAAAACACAGAAGAGAGAACAGTCGAAAGGACTGCCAACTTTTATCTTTCTGTATATATATTTTTTATTTTTCTTTTGTTTTTGAGTATCTGTATCAGGGTGTGTATGGTGCGAAGGCCTAGTTGTCATGTGCACCAAAATAAAGTTTATAATTTTTGAAAAAAAAAAACTCGGGAAAACGTGACGTCAGCCATGGACCAAGAATCTAAGGGGACTCACTGTTCCCGATATTTTCACACGGTAGGCTGGGCCTAAATCGTAGAAAAACACCCGAGGGGTCGGACATTTGGCCAAATCCCGTACAAAATTTTGAAAAAAATCCACAAATCCAAAATTCAAGAATTTTGCTCCCATAGACTTTGTATGACAAATCCACAATAAAAAATCCTGGATTTTTAAAAAATCCAAAATCCCGTACACAAAACAGGCAAATGTCCGACCCCTCGAGAACACCTCTAGTAGTCTCCTGACTCCTCGCCGTTAGCGTAACATTGGAAAATAATGTCAATCCATTAAAAAAACATCGTTATAACAGATTCCTCAACTCATCGGGGAAAAAAAACAACTCCTCCAGCCAATAACTTGGATGAACAATAGATGAACAGCGTAACGTGAAACCAGAAACGCGAAAAAGCGTTCATTAGAAAACCGGTGTCAGTTCGGTGAGAATTACTGAACAATTGAATTATATCCGATTAATCAGGTGGTTAGATTTCTAGTTTTTTTTATGTTTTAAATGTAGTGTCTAATTGCATATTGTTAATTTTATCTCATTTTGCAACATTGTTAACTCTTAACAGTACGTCCACCCCAAGGTTAGTAGAGAAAAATCGAGAAAAATACACAGCCGACAAACAATATTTAAAAAATACTGGGAGTTTTCACTATTGCCCAATCACGATGCAATATTTACTATTGCCCAATCACGATGTAATTCTCGTATTACGTCACTACCCTTTCGCTTTCCCTCAAAATTCCACAATTTTTAGCCATTAGGCCTAACATCATGTACGTTAAGATTTACCACGTATCAAACTTAAATTCTTTTTCTACTAAAAAGTATGCGGAAACGAGAAATATAAATTTAAGGTGTTGTACGTCTTGATTGTGTATAGAGTTTTAAATTCCCGCTTTTGATTTTAACATTATTTCCAACTTCGTAAATTTACTTCGTAAAAAAAGATGCCTAAAGGCAAGCGTAAGCCCAAACAAGGTAAGAGGATAACTTATGGCAGTATGGAACTATAAAGCGTAGCCTTGGTCTTGTAAAACGTGAGTTTCGATACGAGTCTCGGAACGCTTAAATAGCTTAAAATTATCTCTAAATAAACATTTTGGCCTTAAATTTACATAAAAATGAATCTAACTGACTTTTTACATTCATTTTATATGGTAATTTGATATTAGATTTCATTAGATAGATTTTAGTCTATTTTGGCCTACTGGCCTCGACTTTAAAACTAGGCCAAGGTTGCCTGTACTTTCCTTATCAAAATTTTTAGCAATGTGGCAATTTTAACCCTTTGATAACATATGGTTAATGGAAAACAAACTAATCTTGGATAAACTACTTTTACAAACACATAAGCCTGAGATCACTATATGCTCAACATTACGCAACAATTTTCAAACTATAATTAAAGACAAATCAAATTATTCATCCTGAAATTGTTTACAGGAAAAAATCAGTCCAAAATAGAATCAGCACCGTTTAACAGCGATGATGAGTCCATTTTAGACAATGAAAGTGTCATATCTGCCGCAACAGAATCAAAATGCGGCAGTGACGATTTATGTATGTATTAGCAAAATGAGTTTGTTTATGTTTAAAAATTTATAATATTTAAAAAATCTATTAGGGGGTGATCCTGATGCGGAAGAGGGAGGAGTATATGATGACTTTGAAGATAAATTGCAAGATGCAATTGATGGAACTAGCCAAAAGAGGTATACAAGTTCAAAAATTAAAAACTGAATATTTAATTTTACCATTTTGGCAGCACGAAAGGTCGTCAAACCTGCTTGGAAGCTATCAAAAAAGCTCTCAGTTGTAGATTTGAGTACGATTTCTTATTAGAAAGGTACTTGTAAAACATTTTTCACATTTCATTTGTATATCATTCAACTAATTAAATTTGATAATTGTAGAAAAATGACTGTGTTTGACATGTTAGAGCGATGTCTGAAAAAGGGAAAAGACGATGAGCAAGCTGCGGCAGCTTTACTGGCTGCTATGATTTGTATTCATTTCGGAGCAGGCACTGAAAGTGAACAGCTCTATCTGGATCTGCAACCCATTCTGATAACCCTTCTCAATGATCCCTCCGTTCACCCTAACACTAGAGCAAAAGTAAGTTTTAAAATCTGATAATATGACCAGAAATAAATTATGTTAATGTGATGTTGTAATTTAGTGTGCAACGGCACTGGGTGTTTGTTGCTTTATATCTGGGGAAGGCGCAGAGGTAATTTAAATATGCTTTATAAACGCTGTAAGCCTTTCTCTAAAACTGTTATTTCCCTTACAGACTATGTCCACCGTTTTGGATTCTCTTCATATAATATTTAGCACTTCTTACCTTAAAGGAAACGGTGCTGTTCCTAACCATAATCCGGAAGTAACTCAACTGCACAGCTGTGCCTTAGTCTCTTGGAGTCTTCTCTTGACACTTTGTTCCACTTCTTACATCAGCAAAACCCTTGATGTGTACGCTGACTATTCTTTTGTTTCTTGTTCGATAATATTCTCAATTTGTTATTACATTTTTCACAGGCAACTTCCTCGTCTACCAGAATTGCTTGAGAGCCCGGATGTCGAACTTCGTATTGCCGCTGGAGAAAGCATCGCTACTCTTTATGAGCTAGCTAGGGAATATGATGATGTAATTTCTTAACTGATGTAGCCTAAGGATTTAATGCTGTTGATATCTAAATTACCGACTTCCTTCTATTTTCTTCCTTTTCTAACTAGAACTTTATGGGAGATGATATTGATGAACTGTGTGACAAACTCCGATTATTAGCCACTGATAGCCAGAAATTCCGTGCAAAGAAAGACCGTAGGCAACAACGTTCTAGTTTCCGCGATATTCTACGCTATATTGAGGTAAAAATATCAATTATCTAATTGTTGACCAAGCTTTAGTCCAGCCACAGCCAACTTTGATCTTGTGCTATAGTGGCCAACCCATTCGCAGAAATTCCACGAATAAGGCTATAACGAGTGTGGCGCTGCACTCGTACTGTATTTTATATTGGCTTCAATGCAAAAACTATTCTAAAACTAATATTCCGCTAGGGGCACTCAAACCATAACAGATATATTTTGCCCGTAGGTTAACGTAGAAACTTCAACAAATGGGTTGGCTGCTATAGCGCGAGATCACCAGATTAACAGTTGGCTGTGGTCCGGCTATAGCCAAAGTTTTTAATCTCTTTAAAAATAAATAAATTAATAAATGAATTTTAGACTAAAGAAGCTCCTGATTTAAGGATAAAATTTGGTAGGGAAATTCTGAATATTAACACGTGGTGTCGCAAACGCCAGTACGACTCTCTATGTCAGATCTTAGGATCAGGAATGAACTTGCATTTAACTGTAAGTTTCATTTCTTCCCAAAAAAACTTGACATTTAAAATATTTTATAATATTGCTAAAAAACTCTACCTTAAAAATATTTATTAATATTGTGGTTTTCTTTAGGAAAATGAGCTCTTAAGGGACATATTTGAATTAGGATCTCCAATATCTTCAAGTCTATTAACTCCAAAAACCAATAAATTAGAAAGAGTAAGATCTTTGACTTCTTTTATATGAATGTAATTTAACGAATATTTTTCTTTAGCATATAGCCAACATTGCATCGTGTAAAGCCAGGACTAAAACCCGCAGTCGTTTGAGAGATAAACGGGCTGATGTACTAGGATAAGTTTAGGCTGATTTTTAGGAGTTCAATTTGTAAAAAACGATTAAAAAAAATAGGATAACAATTTACGCAAGTCACTGAAATTAATTTTTAAATTTTGAAAGATGTTTTAAGAGTTATTGAGTACTCCTTCTTCAATATTTATTTTGTATTTAAAATGTAAATTTTTTCATTCTACGTTTTTAAAAATTTGCAAATTTCTCGAATAATTAAAAATTTAACCTTAATACGGAATTAATTTTCCCTTTTCATTTTTTTAATGGTTTAAAACAAAGGATTTTGTTAACTTAATTTAACCAAGTTGTTTTGTTTTGAAAATAAATTTTCTTTTCCCCTTATAAGCAAAGAATTGGCATTCTTTTTTTCAGCATTTTTATGCTATTTAAGACTCAATTTATTTTTAAATATTAAAATCATTTTGTGTTTTAGGAGTGGGTGGGAAAATGAGTCTGGTCTGGAGGAAACTGGGCTATGCGGGTTAAAAATAGAAGGAGCGTTGTACACCTATCACAGGAAGTTGTTTTAAAATCAAACTTACAAGAACACACTTTTTTTCAATTTATACAAGTTTCACAATCGCGACACTTGTTGAATGATACCCGATGGTAGCAAGCTTTCGAGCCTCTCAAAAATGAATCCAACAGGCAGAGAAAACCAGTTTAACATCTGTAAAAAGATGCGGGGAATATAATTTAATTTGAGTTAGCATGAATATTAACAATCATAATTCCATATATGTAGGCCAAAAATAAAAAACCCTAAAGCTTTATTAAATAATTTTAACATAAAATGTTGGCTAGGAGCCTATGTCTAACTTAGGGTTGACCATGGAAAACAAAATTGGCATTCAGGGTTGTCACAGTTTTTTCAGTCAAATTCCCTGACTTTTCCAGGTTTTCCCTGACCATCTCCGGAGATTTTCCTTCAAGATTTTGTATTTGTTTACCAACATTTTAGTAAAAGTTTCCTATTTTCCACCAAAATTAAATTCTCTGATATTTTGCTGATTTATAGAAGACTAATTTTTAAAATTCCCCGACTTTTAGACTAATTTTTAAAATTCCCTGACTTTTAGACTAATTTTTAAAATTCCCTGACTTTTCCCTGATTTTTATACCCATATTCAAATTCCCTGACTTTTCCAGGAATTCCAGATACCGTGGCAACCCTGGCCGTTCTTTGGTCAAGGAAGTTTTTTCCATGGTCAAATCTTCTAACATACAGGGGAATAAATGAAAATTAAAATAGCCGCACAGCCAGAAGTAAAAGACATGCGAGTAAATGATAGAAAATTATAAAAACGACAATTCGTACAAAACTGCCATTTAATACCAAAAAAAAAAGTATATTTATTATAGCATCTAATTTTCCAAAAGAAAAAAATGATGAAAAACCCTGCCGCAGATAGAAGGAATTGTTAATGATAAAACATTCCTAGAATAAAGCCTTAAAGTTACTCTAAATAGTAGATCCCATGCAAGACTAACACTTTTGGCAAGGAAACCCATCGGCTCAGGATACTGGTGCGTCAATAAGGCCAGCAATGCCGTAAACGAACAGAGCCCCGCTGTAAAGAGGATGAAAAAGGGAAGCTCTTTCTTCGGATAGACAGATACCTCGTGGAAAGCTGGATAAAAATGCAAAAAAAACCAATGAAAAAATAGTTGATAAAATCTTGTCGTGAATTTTCTTGTGTACAATTATCATTGGCTAGACACTTTAGCGCCTGCTGCCATCGGAATTGGAAAATTTGGGAATTATCTTCCCCCTTTCCGTAAAACGTTCTGCATAAAGGTTCATCCAATGAAAGTTGTACACAACACTGTGTTAGTGGGTTTAAAACTTTAAATGCTAGCGGCATTCTAATTGTGTTAGCTAGGAGCAACAAACACAGCACCCCACACAAGGAGAACGCAGCCCGTCAAAAGTTGTGCATTTTCTTGTGTTTCATTGGTTAGATCATATGCCTGCTATCGTCGGAAGGCAAAAATTTGAAAATTGTCTTCCCCCTTTCCGTAAAACATCCAGCGTCAAGGCTCGTTCAATAAAAGCTGTACACAACACTACGTTAACGTGTTTAAAAGCTATCTGCGTTCTGCTTATGTGGGGTGCTGTGTTTGTTACTCCTAGATAAAATGATACAACAAAGTTGATATCTACCAGGTAATAATTCTCTATCGGTGTTCTCTGTACACGTTGGATACGGATAAAATAGATGACCTTTCTCAAGCGGATAAGGAATCATTCTAAATGCTTTAATATCGAAATTTTATTGGTAAACATACTAATATTGGTATCTATAGTAACAAAATTAACGTACTTCCTTCCCAAGTACAATGAAGCAGATTTAACGCCCCTTCAACCCTTTTCCAATGTGTTAAATGAAAGAACGCATATGCAATTGCTTCACTATCGCCTCTTTTTAATATGTGTTCAGGCGGTAAAATTAAACTCTTCATTTCAAGCAAATATTTAGGAACGTGAGGATTAAACTCCACTGCTCTGTGAATGGCTTCGACCGCATTCATTTCTGCTGTGCTTAAACCACGCCGCGATGCTACATCAGGTGAGAATCTGCAAAAATAGAAAAGCGTTAAAAATACATTTAAATTAGCAATAAAAATAAAAATATCGTACTTATCACTGACTCCTCTTGCTTTTAATAATGCTGCTGTGTAGCAAATTGTGGCGGATTTTGGTAAATTTATATCATCATATTTGGCAAGAACAGCTTGCACGTCGGCATACGCTTGCATTTCTAAGAGAGCTTCTATGAGATTCTCGTGTATGTTGAACACGTTTATCATGGGGAATTCTTTCATTAACTCTCTCATCATTTTGACAGCTTCGCGGTATTTTCCTAGTTTTCTGGCACACATGGCTAGCCTACGTCGAATATAAACTAGAACATTTGTGTCTCGCCCTGAGATAAACAAAATGAGATTACTATAAAATAATTAAATGATAAAAACAAACGAATACTGACTATGTAGAGCTTCCATAGTTGTACCTTGATGCTGAAAGGGTTGACTTTTTCTATAATTTGTCTCGGCTACTTTTAAAGCTTGTTTAAATAATCTTTCAGCTTCTAATATTGTGGCGGCTTCTTCTTCAGCTAATAAAATACATGCAGTGGCGCAACTATCAAATAAATTTTAAGTAAATTAATACAATTGTATCTATTAAAGATTACACTAAATTTCGATCTGCCTTATACAATCATTTATGTATCGACTAGGCTTGCCACTTGGTAGGGTTGGATTCAGGTTACTTCAAACCCTACCTGACCCAAAATGAAAGCGTTTGGGCTTGATGCTGTATCACGTTAAGACCAACCCAAAGGCAAGCCTAGTATTGACGCCTAACCACTTCTTTATGTTTGTTGTCGATATCGAATATGTTGTAAATATTGTCTTTAATTATTTATTAATATTATCCATTATATAATATACATGGGGTTTTCAGAAGTTACTAAACCTTTTTTTCGTATGTTATTTCTCATTGCAATTAAATCATAAAAGGTTAAGAACGTATTAGAAATTTGAAATTTGGGGAAAAACAATTTCAACGTATTAACAACAAACACAGAGTAATTTTTGCAAGGGCTAATTATGCTACTTTTGATTTTCAACGTATGATTTTACAGTAAAACACATTCAATAATTAATAAACTAAAATGTGTTTATTATTCTTTTCACGACCCCCGAATAAAAGCTCCTCATATATGATCAAGAAAAATATTGGCTGCAAATTTACGTACTCTGGATTTTTAAGCAATGCTTCATGGGCAACTTTAATTCGTACATCTGGATCTCTTTCCCTCCAAGCTGACTGCATTACTTTGGATAGATAGATAACTATTAGGACCAAACCACAGTTTAGAGTAGAAAAAAGGTCATACTTTCATAATCAGGTTTCCCCACGTCGGCTTCGCATGTAAAGAATGTCTGATGGTCTTGGGCAGACAAATTCATGTCGTAGTAAGTCAGTGGCTCTTTACCAGTCACCCAATAAAACCGATTATATTCCGCACCTCGAAAAAGACTTAATGGATTCCGCCACACTTTACACTCTGCCACTTGTTGGTTTGTAGTTGAGGTTGAATTTTGGTTATTTTCTTCCACGACATTTTCATTACCACCAAACCATGGGGATATATGGCTTAAGGAGACTTGTTCAATGAATGATGTACCATACTTGCGGAAATACCACCATTCAAATATCTAAATGAAAGATTCAATTAGTAAATACTTATGAGACTGTTAAATAATGCAAAAAAAATTATTACCAATATCAATCCCGAGATTAAAGACGATGTCCCGGTCAGTGCAACATAAAATTTTGGCGTTAGTGTGTTCAGGAACATAGATGCTGGAAATAAACAGACACCCGACATAAATAAAACATGGATAGTGCAACAGAGAGCTATTACAGCCTCAAATACAATGAAAAAACGCAATTTGACAAGCCACGACTGACAGTGATGAAACAAGCGATTAATTGTGACGTACCATACATGTTTCCTATATCCGTATTGGTTTAGTAGTAAAAAAACGGATACAAAACACAAAATTAGCAAAATGATCGATAAAATGCAAATTCTTTGAATCTATCTGACACATATGGTGGCCCCTTAAAGGCAGCCTTGGAGACATTGCGTCCAAGGCTTGGGACCAAATATCCGACAAACTCTTACGGTTCTGCTTACCCATTTGCATTAATTTTTATATTTAATTCGGTTAATCAACTATCTTAATGATATTATAAAATAATTTAAAGCAACGTGATTTCATCAAACTGCAATAACTTTTCTAGATAAACTTTCGAAACGCGTCTTTTGGATTCCCCCGCTTACACTGCATTAAACTGGACGCGTTTTCTCATTGGTCGATTGCCAAATCCGTATGGAAAAAGCTTCCATTTGTAGAATTTAATTACAACACACCCTACAATTCGAATTAAAGGCGCGTTTTTTATATAAAAACACCATGAAGAATTAGCGAAGACACAAGATATATTACTTTTAAGCGAAAAACCAGCTTCCCTGTTTTCTCTGAAGATTAAAACACCGCAATCCGATTGGCTATTTATAAGACGCAAAACTAAACTCTCACAATTAAAGTGAATTAACCATATTATTTAACCGCGGATTCTAACTTTGCTAATAAATTCAAGTTCTTGCAAGAATTCTTGGCTACTTTTCGCAACTTTAGTCTAAAGAAAGCTAGAGGTGTAAGGTCAAGCAAATCAATTTTAATATCATGGAAATCATGAAATTACAACAATAAACACCAGTAATAAACGTATTTCAGTTTTAAAATCTTAAAGGGCTACAGAATCTCATTTGAAAGATTCAGCCCGAATTTCAGCTAGCTCATCCACTTCCGTTTCTCGTGATAGCGGAAATAACCAAACAAATATTGACATTTAATAATAAAATGATCCGCTAAGCTTATGCCCAAGGAACAACCAGAAGTCAACTAGCTAAGTACTTGTAAAGCCAATTACCGGCAGCCGGGCTAGAATGCCCACATTTAATCAAAATTTAGCCTTGAAAAAAAACAAATAATACATAATTACATTTAAAAATAACAGCGTATTCGTAAGTATTCGCGTAATTAAGCTATAAATCATAGTTATAAACATAAGAATGTTCAATATACAAAGTCGTAATAAACTTTTAAAATGGGCTTTTAAATATACATAATTAAGAGACTTCAAAGTTATGAAGTCACAGATGTAGCTTTAATACTGCACGCCATCAAAGAGGAATAGTTTTTCCCTATGATGTCTTGGAAATGCATAAAGATGAAAAATTTGCGCCCAAAATGGCGGCTATGGACAAATCTGTGGAGTAAGAGAAGCTTGGGGGCCCTCAAACCACAGACCCCTTAAAGGCCTAGGTTTTCTTCGGCCGGTCACCCTTTAAATTTACTTTATTTCCAAACAAATACCCTGGTGGTAGGCCAACCTCAGAACACGTTGGCCTACCACCAGGGTATTTGTTTGGAAGGAAAGTAAATTTCAAGGGTGACAGGCATAAGAAAACCTAGGTCTTTAACAGGGTTACTGGCTTCCAAAAGCAGCATCTAATAGGGGCCTGTAAGATTTTGCCCACCTGCCCACCTGGCAAGTCTGCCACTTCGAGTTATTCAGATTAAAATAATTATTGATCGTTCTCTGGTTAAATTTGGTTTAAATCTTATGATTTGTAAAAGATTTAATGTAAATTAACCTGATAATTTGTAATTTCGTGACACTCGACCCTAATTATACTACAATCATAAGTAACATAAAAACTCATAAGTATGGTAATTAGCAAATATTATCAGTCCGATTATCAGAATTTTTGCGTAATTAAGGTTTAGTTCTCAGCACAAAGCCCTATAGTGGCTAAAATATAGGAAGTGCTATACGCTTATATTTAAAGGTGGGTAAAAATGTTGACCCACCCTGCGAAATTCGAATTTATATGAAGACGAATTTCCTGTCTTGCGTTGTTTCGTGTTTTTGGTTTAAAATCGTCCGCGTTTCAGACGACGTGTAACAAAATAATAGTTGCTTTTTGCAGTGGCGTAACTAAGAACTCCGCCTCTCCCCCCCCCCCCCCCCGTGGAAAACTACTCGGAGCCCTTTTAAATAGCACCGATTTTAATCAGAAACGTTTGGGCGCCCCCTAGTTCTCGCCCCCCCCCCCCCGCGGCCTGTGGGGTCTGTGGGGGCGCTATTTATGCCACTGGCTTTTTGGCCTTTCATATAAATTCAAATTTCGCTGGGTGGTTCGGCATTTTTACCTACCTTTTAATATAGGCGTATACTTATCGGTTTTATGTTACTTATGCTACAACGAAATAAACAGGTTAGAACTACAAATTTAACAGAACGTTAATAGAGTTTGAATAATCATGTTCTAATACCTTTAAAGCTTTTAAACTTGGCAAATAAAATCTCCAAAGGTAAAATAAAGTCATCGCGTATATCATATGTAACGTAATCACTCATAAGTATGCCTTTTTTTAAACTTTTCAATAGAAAATATTTCAATGAGACCTAATTGTTTCACACTGAACGTATAAAAAGTGGAGCCACAATAAGTGGAACCAAAATTAGTAAATTATTACAATTGACCGATTTCAAAATGAAGTTTTTGCGCGTGACAGTACCTTTACATTGTGAGGTATAGCAGGCTTATTTACCCGCTTTTATACCCTAACATGGCGGCGTATTTTCACGTGCAAACTGAGTTTTAAGATCCTCCAATCCTGGCGCTATTGAAAAATTGGTTACCATGGAAACCAAATCTCGTGATTGCACCAGTTAGAAATGCTAGATTGTAAAATCCAGAAACTCCCGTTTTCGTAATCAGCTTCACTTTCCCATCTACAAAGTTAATGACGCGTTTTTCGTCACGGAGCCGGAAGTGACGTACTTTACGTCATATCTCGCGAACAAGACCTCATTAAAGAAAATGAGGCACACTTACGGGTTATTATGTTACATATGGTTGAATGAAAGCTATAGACGTACACGCGAAATGTACGCATATAAAATCTGTTTTCCTACCCCCCCCCCCTCCTATAGTCAGTTTGTAGCGCTACAAATTTAAAAGTACGCCTACCGAGCAATCTACGTGGCGAAGTTCGTATAGCACTGCAGTCAGTCTGATAATCAAACTCAACACCTGCTATCCAACCCAAGCTCCGCATTCGTATCAACTGTATGCGAACCAAAACAACACTAATAACAACGGGATTCGCCAGTCTTCTTATTTGCCTAAGCTATCAGTGAAAGAACATCTTGAAAGGCGAAGAAAAAACTAGGAGGTTTATCAGTTTAAAACTAGATTATCCAGCCGCTTATCTCGACCCGTGCAGTACAAGGTGTTACTTTGAAGACATCGTAACGATGTTCTCCGACGTGTGGTTAAAGTAATAACATGACTTCGGCGGTTACGATAGCGCGACAAGGTGGCAACATGGTCAAACGACCTTTCAATAGGAGAAACACTTTGGATGGACTGTTGGCGGACATTCAAGTGAGTTTGAATCGCAGGTACAGTTGTTGCGATAGCGACACTGGAAATTCTTCGGCTGGGGAATTGGTTTTGAGTTTGACCAGCTGTTTGCCAGATCTGGTACAGAGAACTACGTACACGAGGCAAACTTTGATTGCTAAAGGTAAATATAATTTTCTCGTTTTAATACTCGTTTCAACATCCATTGACGTTATGCGTTTTAACGCTACAACCTAAATCTATATTAGTATTGTGTAGATTGAAAAAATATTGAGTAGATTTTGAGAATTTATTTAGTAGATTTTGGGTATTTATCGAGTAGATTTTGAGAATTTATTTAGTAGATTTTGGGTATTTATCGAGTAGATTTTGAGTATTTATCGAGTAGATTTTGAGTATTTATCGAGTAGATTTTGAGTATTTATCGAGTAGATTTTGAGTATTTATCGAGTAGATTTTGAGTATTTATCGAGTAGATTTTGAGTATATATTTAGTAGATTTTGAGTATTTATCGAGTAGATTTTGAATATTTATTGAGTAGATTTTGAGTATTTATCGAGTAGATTTAAAAAATTTTATTAAGTATGTTTTAAAAATATATTGATTAGATTTTAAATATTAACTGACCAGATTTTAAATATTAACTGACCAGATTTTAAATATAAACTGACCAGATTTTAGATATTTATTAAACAGATTTTAAATATCTATTGATCAGATTTTAAATATTTATTGAGTAGATTTTAAAACCTTATTGAATAGATTTTAAAACCTTATTGAATAGATTTTAAAACCTTGTTGAATAGATTTTAAAACCTTATTGAATAGATTTTAAAACCTTAATTATTGAATAGATTTTAAATATTTATTGAGAAGATTTTAAATATTTATTGAGTAGATTTTAAAACTTTATTGAATAGATTTTAAAACCTTATTGAATAGATTTTAAAACCTTATTGAATAGATTTTAAAACCTTAATTATTGAATAGATTTTAAATATTTATTGAGTAGATTTTAAAACTTTATTGAATAGATTTTAAATATTTATTGAGTAGATTTTAAAACTTTATTGAATAGATTTTAAATATTTATTGAGTAGATTTTAAAACCTTATAGAGTAGATTTTAAAACCTTATTGAAACTTTATTTAGTAGATTTTAAAACCTCATTGAATAGATTTTAAAACCTTATTGAATAGATTTTAAATATTTATTGAGTAGATTTTAAAACCTTATAGAGTAGATTTTAAAACCTTATTGAAACTTTATTTAGTAGATTTTAAAACCTTATTGAAACTTTATTTAGTTGATTTTAAAACCTTATTGAAACTTTATTTAGTAGATTTTAAAACCTTATTGAAACTTTATTTAGTAGATTTCAAAACTTTATTGAGCAGATTTTAAACGTTTATTGAGTAAATTTTAAAACTTAATTGAATAGATTTAAAAGAAATAGAGTTATACATCTATAGAGAAAAAGAATACATGCGTAGGTCGAATTTGTAATGATAAAAATAATTTCAATACGGAAAAAGAGAAATTCAGCCGTTTCATATTCGCAGGTAGATGATTCCCTTAAAAAAAACACCCTTTGCGCAGGATTATCCTTTGAGATCAAAGAGACTCATTCAAAAATCCCACGCATACAAATTTCAAATTGGCGAAATATCGGACTTTCGTGAATATGTTTGTTAAAAAAACTTTAGACTTGATTTTAAACCATAATTTATACTAAAAGGCCACATAATTGGAAAAATTCGACTCAAATTTTAAGTGAAAACTGCTAAAAAACGCGAAAAGGTAGAAAATTCCCTAATGAAAATCTAAACCATAAACAAATTTAAAGTAATGATAAAACATACGATTTAATCGGACCACAAAGATCTTCCAGTTGAAAACGAATTAAATAGTAACTAACAGTAAAACGGTTTGGCCCTATTTTGCCCTAATCAGTACAGCCACGGCCAACTTTGACATTGCGCGAGTGTTCAAGTTGGCCGTGGTACAGCGCAGGGAATCTGACACGCGACTAACTAGACCGGAAAAGAGAAGCTAAGCCTAATCTTTGAAAATTTCAAAACTCTTAACGGAAAGTGGTGGAGAATAAAATATACTAAAAGTTAAAGTAAATTATCTTTAACTTTATTAAAGTAGATCTGTCCAATCAAATTCTAGCACGAGAAAAGATGCGATGAAATTTATTTAAATCGGTTATAGTATCAGCAGAAGTAACATAATTCCATAAGTATGACCATAAGTAGAGATCGGCGGAGCAAATAAATTAACCGGCAAAATTTCGCTTAATCATAAAAAAATTGGTTAACTGTTTATTTATGAACATTTTATACGAATAAACAACGATTTAACATGCAAAAATAATGTTTTTTTTTCTGATATTTTTTGGATAATTGTCGGTTATGAATAAAAATAAATAATGGATAATTTCTTATTCCATAAGTTTGTCACTTTGGGTACATTTTACTGGGAGCTAGTAACGGAGCGACGTCATCACCAGACTAAAATCTCCCCCAAGCGAGGCGCTGTCAAAGGCTACGTGTGACGCGTTAGCAAGCGGACGCAAAACGGCGACAAAGCCCGTAATGCAGTCTGTCTTGTGAATAGCTCTTAGTAAAACTTTTACATGTGAAGAATAGGAAGTGTCACACTTATGTAAAAATATTATACACTTATGGTATGACACTTCTTATTGGTGGATCTTAAAATTCATTTTGCAAGTTAAAATACGCCGCTTTGTTAGGGTATAAAGCAGGTAAATATGCCTGCTATATCTCACAATGTAAAGGTACTGTCACGCGCAAAAACGTCTTTTGGAAATCGATCAATTATTTTAATGCTAATTTCCTGACCGAACCTTTTTCGACACTGACATTCTCGCTAAGCTCCGAATTGGACTGGCACTCGAACTGAGCAGCGTGTTATCGTCCTTGGAAGTAGAACTTCAAAGCTTTTTATTATTTTTAATAAAATGATTTTATTATGTATCCAGTGTTTTTCATTTATACATGTTTTTATTTATACTTATTATTATTATGTTACTTATGGTATCAGTGAACAATACGTATTACTGTAGAATAATATGTATTTAATTATACGCACGAAACCTTGAATATGTGTAGTGCTCGGAATTGTTTATTCATTATCCACAAATTTTCCGATTTATTTAAAAAACGTTGGTAAAAAGAATATCATTTTAACTTATTTAATTATGTTTTTTTACGCAACCAAGCATTTATTTGAATAAAAGTGGCATTTACTTAAATAATTGATTGTTTTATTTAAATAATAGGCTTATTCACTTTCGATTATTTAAACATTTTACAATTTTTATTCAACTATTGGTTATTTAAATAAATATTATTTAAATATAATATAGCCGAGCTTATTTTATTCATGGATAAAAATTAATCGAAATCCGAGCACTAAATATGTGTGGGTTCATTCGTAACAAGAATGCATACTTAATTCTAATTAGAAAATAATGACGATTCTTAGCGTTGTTCCCGATACCCTTCACGCTCTAACATTAGGCTCCTCCCTTTGAATGTCAATCAAATCAGCCGGGCATCTCATTGGTTCCCTAAATTGCCTCTGAAGCACAAACATGTGACGTTTTTCATTTACTCTCTCTCCAGCCGTAGGAAAATTCGACCATGATGCGCACTTTTCGTCTCAAACTTGTCTCCTCCTCAAGTGTAAATAAATACATTAATGCTTATAATTTATGGAAAAAACAGCCCAAAATGTTAGAAATTAATTAAACGCGACCCGCATATGTTTTTTAAACCAATCAAATAGAAGAGATTGATTAATTTTATCGCTAAATTAATTTAGCAGCAGGTACGGGTACTTCTGCTCATAACATTTAAAAAGGGGGGTGATTAAATGGGTAGGGGTCGGAAGAAAAGGTTTTTTCTTCATTTCTTAGCTAAACAAGGCGAAAAAATCTTTACCCCGTATGTTCCTCACCGTTGGGCTATCCGAAGGCAAAACGTGGTAAACGCCAATTTCGAAAATTTCTTAGTTACTACTAAATTAAACGAGCGTGCTCCAAACCCCCCTAGAAAGCCGTTTTCTAACCAAGTTCAATATAATACATCGAGAGTGTACCCGGGCCCCAGAACAACCATGATTACGGGCCCCCAAGAATGCCATTTTCTAAGTTCAATATAATGCATCGAGGGCGGGCCCGGGCCCCAGAAAAACCATGATTACGGGCCCCCAAGAATGCCGTTTTCTAAATTAGTTCAATATAATACATCGAGAGTGTACCCGGGCCCCAGAACAACCATGATTACGGGCCCCCAAGAATGCCATTTTCTAACTAAGTTCAATATAATGCATCGAGAGCGAGCCCGGGCCCCAGAACAACCATGATTATGGGCCCCCAAGAATGCCGTTATCTAACTAAGTTCAATATAATACATCGAAAGTGGGCCCGGGCCCCAGAACAACCATGATTACGGGACCCCACGAATGTCATTTTCTAACTAAGTTCTAGAAAACTCATTGAGAACGGGCCCGGGCCCTGGAAAAACCATGATTCCGGGTCCCTAAGAAAGCTGTTTTCTAAGTTCAAGAAAATTCAACGAGAGCGGGCCCGGGCCTGGGAAAAAACATGATTCCGGGCCCTCCAAGAAAGACGTTTTCAAACTAAATTCAAGAAAATTCAACGATAGCGGGCCCGGGCCTGCGAAAAACATTACTCCGGGCCCCTTAAGAAAGCCGTTTTTTAACTAAATTAATAAAATTCAACTAGAGTGGGCACGTGCCTGGGAGGAAAAAAAACATAATTCTGAGCCCCAAATACTAAACATAAAAATACTTGTTAGGGGATAAACCTCGTTTATTAAAAGCCGGGCCCCCAGTCTGCCCGGTAATAATTTACAATCTTCCCACCTCTCTCTTGCTGCAATGCCTGGGTATACCCACGGGTAAAATTTTGACCCCGTAAAAACATTGCTGTATGAGATATACCATTAAATACCACTTAGGTTATCAAAATAAATAATTTTAATCAAAATAATAAAAGTGAGATAGAAGCCCCAAATTAGATGGCGCCACTAACATTGTAAGTACTAGGGGGGTTAAGCTATTTCCACCAATCCGAAAGCGGTTAAAAGTCACGCTTTTCCATTGCCCAATAGTAAAGAAGGAGAAAGGGCAATAACCTTCACCCGCTTTCCAATTGGAAATAGCTTGACCTCCTAGTACTTACAAGGAGACGACCCGAGGTGATAATCACCGATTTTGTTCAAACTCGGGTATAGTGTACACCTCCATGTACCTTAAATAACCGGCAAGGGAAAAGTTGCGACGGGCTTTCGTTTTGCCATGGCAACCGAAAACGTTTTTGACAACATGATTTGGGATTTTTTCATTGAAAATAGCATGGGAATCTGAAGGATTTTAAGGGTCCCTCCACCCTGTGAAACCTTTTAAAAAATGAAAAATTTCGAAAATTTCAAAACCGTTAAAAATACATTTAAATTGATTTTAAAAATTTAATTTAATCAAGTTTAAATGCAATTTGGTCAATTGGGGGACCCTTAAAATACTTCAGATTCCCACGTTATTTTCAATGGAAATAATTCCAAATCATGTTGTCAAAAACGTTTTCGGTTTCCATGGCAAAACGAAAGCCCGTCGCAACTTTTCCTTCGCAGGTTTTTCAAGTGTCATGGAGGTGTACATTATACCCGACTTTGAACAAAATCGGTGATTATCACCTCGGGTCGTCTCCTTGTTAGTGGCGCCATCTACTCGGTAGCTGCTCAAAAAAAATTCCTATTTCGAAAATAAATTCCCTCAATGAAACAACCGGCGTTTACCAGGTTTTGCCACGAATGAAGAACTTACATCCTCGAAAAAACAACATAAAAGCAAATAGAAATAAGATTGTTTTTCTTTTGTTATCGTGTACACAAAAGGAAGTAATTAGTCGGGCCTGGAGAGGTCATGCCACCCTCATTTTCACAGAGATTAATGAATTTCAATATAATTAACGTTATCTGATTATGGTTCATTCGAACCGAGATGCGAAACTCTGAACCTAAATTTAAATATTCCAGAGCACTATCTGGGGTTGCATTTTTCGTATTGAGATTTAAATATCTAAATTTAACTACGACGTATGTGTTAATCATTTTAATCTTAATCGAAATTTGAGCTATTTAAATCGCTTAATTTAAGTTAAATTAGTCTCGTCAAGGTTAATCACGATTTAATTTAATCCTAATTAATAACGATTTAATCAAAGTTAATCACGAGTTAATCCAATTTAATAAAGATTTAATCAAAGTTAATCACGAGTTAATCCAATTTAATAACGATTTAATCAAAGTTAATAACGATTTAATCAAAGTTAATAACGATTTAATCAAAGCTAATAACGATTTAATCAAAGTTAATAACGATTTAATCAAAATTAATAACGATATAACCAATGTTAATCTATATTTAATCAACGTTTATAACGATTTAATCAACGTTTATAACGATTTAATCAAAGTTAATCTAGATGTAATCAAAGTTAATCAAGATGTAATCAAAGTTAATTTAGATTTAATCAAAGTTTATCTAGATTTAATCAAGGTTAATCTAGATTTAATCCAAGTTAATCTAGATTTAATCCAAGTTAATCTAGATTTAATCCAAGTTAATCTAGATTTAATCCAAGTTAATCACGTTTTAATCAAAGTTAATCACGTTTTAAATCCAAATTAATCTAGATTTAATACAAATTAATCACGATTTAATAAAAGATAGTCACAATTTAATACAAATAAATAACGATTTAATCCAAGTTAATCTATATTTAATCAAATTTAATCACGATTTAATCCAAGTTAATCACGATTTAATCCAAGTTAATCACGATTTAATCCAAGTTAATCACGATTTAATCCAAGTTAATCACGATTTAATCCAAGTTAATCACGATTTAATCCAAGTTAATCACGATTTAATCAATGTTAATTTAGATTTAATCAATGTTAATTTAGATTTAATCAAAGTTTATCTAGATTTAATCAAGGTTAATCTAGATTTAATCAAGGTTAATCTAGATTTAATCCAAGTTAATCTAGATTTAATCCAAGTTAATCTAGATTTAATCCAAGTTAATCACGTTTTAATCAAAGTTAATCATGTTTTAAATCCTAATTAATCTAGATTTAATACAAATTAATCTAGATTTAATACAAATTAATCACGATTTAATAAAAGATAGTCACAATTTAATACAAATAAATAACGATTTAATACAAATTAATCACAATTTAATACAAATTAATCACAATTTAATACAAATTAATCACAATTTAATACAAATTAATCACAATTTAATACAAATTAAGCACAATTTAATACAAATTAATCACAATTTAATACAAATTAATCACAATTTAATACAAATTAATCACAATTTAATACAAATTAATCACAATTTAATACAAATTAATCACAATTTAATAAAAATTAATCACGATTTAATCAAAGATAGTAACGATTTAATCAAAGTTAATAACTATTTAATTAAAGATAGTAACGATTTAATCAAATTTAATAAGAATTTAATCAAAGTTAATAAGAATTTAATCAAAGTTAATAAGAACTTAATCAAAGTTAATAAGAATTTAATCAAAAACAATCACGATTTTAATGAAAGTTGATAACGATTTAATCTAATTAAATCGCAACTTAACTATTTTAACCGTGATTATATCAGAGTGGGCATACAGGTTTTGTAAGTTTTTTTTTAAACTAACGCAATCATCGAAGTGCAAAAAAAAATAAAATGAATCCTTAGAAAAATTTCGTTTCAAACTCCGTCTCACTTTGCCTTAAGGGAATTACAGTCACGTGGTACGTTTTGTAAAATTGAGCCTTTGCTGTGGCATGCATTAACTGCGAAAACCAAACCAAGGCTAAAAGATTAAAGGCGTTAGAAGTAAAAATTTCCATTCTGTTTTCGCGGATATATTTACTTAGGTCATAGAACCGGAACAAATCCCTAGTTATTTGAGCACTGGATCTAATGCGAGTTTGATGAAAATAGAACCTTACCAACACTCCCTTTTTAAGCCTTCACTTATTTATATTTTAGACGACTGGTAAGAGGCGGGGAAGCAGGCGTTTTCATTGCATTAATTATCTCTCTCGATCTCTGGAAATTTCTGACAGTTTTATGACCTCATTGTCAACGGTCGTACGCGACATATTTTAATTTTATCGTACCCCATAGAATTTACCACAATTGGACTATAAATTAAATTTTAAATTATATATTGATATGATCATTTTCGATATGATCATTTTAATTTTTGGTCTATTTTTGACCTACTAGTGGGACACGTCGTCCTTTAATTGGTGAGCAACGGTCAAGTAAGTCGAGATACTCGACTTTTGAAAGAAATTCGAAATAAATTGTTTTTACAATATAAATAATTTAATTTTTAATGTTACTGGCCTTCTTTTTAGTACATTTCAATTATAAGATTATTATTACTATTATTATTATAGAAATAAAAATAATTTTTATTTTCTCAAAATGGCGGATTTAGACTTGCTTGACTTTTGTAGCGACTGTTAAAATATAAGTTAACGCAAATGGTTTACAATACCGAGCTTTTTAAAGTACCATAAAATCGTTTCCATTTTGCCTAGGGCCACCTAGCACTCAATGCGATAAACTTATTGAAGGTTTGAAACCACTGAATTTTCGTCTGCCAAGCAAACGCTCTTTTATTTATCTACTGCTTTGAAGACCAAAATTAATAAATTTATGAACTTCTCACGTTAGCCACTACGTGGCTCTATGTAATCTGAAATTTTTATGCTCTCCTTGTCTTCACGCCAATGTACTGAGGGACAGCGCCACCTATTATTACTAATTTCTAAAAGCATTTCACTAAACACCCCCATCCAAGTCTATTATTGACCTACTATTGCCCGTAGAAGTGTTCCACGTGCAGCACACTAGTGTACTGTGCGTCAGCACCACCCATCGCCCCTTAATTACATTTCTGAATATTGGAAATTTAAGGCGGTCTTATTTTTTGCGTCCTCGCAGCAGCGTTAATCGCGTCGAAAAACGTAATTTTTAAGAACCAATGAGATTGCAGTATTATTAGATTTTATTAAAGCAGTGGAGCATACGGGGGGCCCCAACGGGTGTAATTGGGGAAACGCTAAAAATAATCTCGACATATTCATTCTCCCTAAGTATAAATAAATACATTCTTGATTAAACATTAAAATATTGTAGGTAGAGAGCATGTCATTTTTTGATATTGAGAAGTTACGCCTCTTATGAGATTTAAAAAATAACATTGTATATTAATTAATCAATCCATTTATTAATTGGAGCATAACTAACATAATAACCATAAGTATGACACTTCCTATTGTTTCAATGCTAATTTTCTAACCGAATCTATTTTTGACACTGGGCATATTTTAGATACTAGGGGGCTCTGTGCTGAACGAAACTTGGATTGCACAATAACTGTGATAATCAGTTCGGTGATAATCTAGGCTATTTGTCATACCATAAGTGTATAATATTTTTACATAACGGGCTTCGTCGCCGTTTTGCGTCACACGTAGCCTCGGACTAGGGAATATTTTCTTCTTGTGATGACGTCACCCCGTTACTAGCTCTCAGTAAAATATTCCCTAAAGTGACAAACTTATGAAACAATATTGTTGACTTATGGTCATACTTATAGTATTATGTTACTTATGATTGGAGTATTGTCAATTTCTCGACTGAATTTCCTAAGGATTCCGCCTAATATCGAAGTCTATTTTTGACCTACTAACGCCTGTAGAAGTGTTCGACACGCAGCACGTCGGTGTAGTGTGGGTCAGCACCACCCATCGTTACTCTTATCCTTATCAGTTCGGTATCCACTTTCCATTGATTTTTATACGTCTATTATCAACGTCTACATGGCGAAAAAGGGGGTAAAAAACCCATGATTTTTATGAAACCCAGTCACGTATAAACTCAATTATCATCCAACAAATTAACGAGGCGTTTAATTACAAAAATTGTCTGGAATATTTTAAATATTATAAGAGTATGATACATTTTGTTCTCAAATAAAATGAAGAGTATCCAAATTTCCACACGTATAAAAAGATAGAAATAAGCCTTTTTTTTCTTACATAATAGATACGGAAGAGCTACGCAAAATGAAGATATTTTTCGACACTCAAATTGCTCGCTTAAACTCGGTACTGTTGCTACAGCTGAAAATCAGAGACCGCATATTTCGAAGGCGAAATTTTAAATTCGACATCATAACGGCTTCTTTACAAGCTTTGTCCCCAAAAAGACGTAAGTACAACGTTAAAAAACTACACTCCAAACTACCCAAGAGCGTTCCCCAACATTACAACTTTTTCGCTGCTTCCATTGGTATAAAAATGGTCTAAAAAATCAACTAGGAATAGACCGAGAAAATAGCACGCGGAGACGCGAAAAATTTCACGGGGGGGGGGCGGAAAAGATTAGTTGACAAAAATCCCGCTGGTGGCGCTACTGTAAATTTGCTAAAAGCTAGGCGAGTCTTAGGGTTTTACATTCGGGGAAACCGCTATCACAATAAATTGTCGCGATGAACGACGCGATTTCAACGCTGTAAGCCTGACAAATCGTCAATCCTAGGTGGTAGCGTGGCGAGCAGGCGCCATTCAGCGTGGGTTGATTCAGTAGAGCCGAAGGATCGAACACAGTCCGGGAAAACGTAAACTTTTTTTAGTCGCGTCGAACGGCATCAGCTGCTATCGAGGGAAACTTTATTTCAGGACCCGGTGGTAATCTCCCACCCGTTCGAGATCTTTAAATATAATTCTAATTTCGCAATGTTAATCTTGGATATCGGCTACTCTTGACGGACCGTCGAGTTCCAGTAAGATTCATTCATTTGTTCAAATACTAGCCCTAGAAATCTGTTATCAACAAATTGGGCCTTTGCCAAAGTACCGCTGTACAGCTGCCGCGGGGAAACGACACTAGCCGTTGCTCTCGTCGAGTCAGTCGCTTTCTAAAGTCGCTCGTATGAGACTCAGAAGGTGAAAGATTATCGATAAATTATATTGTTCTCGTCTAAATATATCCTGGAGCCCATATATTGAAGATTATTTTCAACTATTTTGGGGTTTTTTATGTGATATTGTTTGGTAGATATTAAGGAGCTATACAACTGTTTTAGGGAGAAGCTCTAGCGTGTTTCAGTTTATACAGTTTATGAAATATATAATTGAAATGTAGTCTAAATTTTGCCCAATTTTTAATCATTCAAGTGTTAAAATATATTGTCGTATTTATTTTGTAATTCGTTTTGTTTATAGGGTGTTTTATTTATAGTTTTTAATAAAATGGCGCGTAGTTTAAATATGGTAACCTTTACAGCTTTTATGGAAAATATACTTAAAGGGACACTGTTATTTAATAAAGGGGGCGTGGCAAAGTTACTTTAATTTTCAATACGGAATTAAAACATTAACAATGAAGTACAGGATCTGCCTTCAATTAATAAAAAATTTACGTTAATGCATATAATAGTACTGAACCTTATTCCAATATCTTAAAACACTTAAACCCTATCATTATAAGTAGTCTATCTATAGATTTCATTGATTTTCTATTTCTCGTGTGTTCTATTTATATGAAAAACTGAATTGATTTATGGAAAATACGTTTTTTCCGATTATATCTACGAACACCATTTTTTTTCTTGTTAGTTGAAGGGAGGAATAACTATAATCAGTTACCGAGAGTTTAGCAGCTGATGTTGTTGGTGAAATGATAATATTTGTGTTCTAGATCCTTACGGTGTGATGTAAACCAATATTTAAAGTTCGGCGTACGAAACATACGTGAACAACAACAAAATGAATAATATATTTAATTCTGCTCTAAAAAATTTCGGTATTAGTTACCATGGAAACAGAGGTATTCCCGTTATGACTAATATCATAAGTAACGTAATGTTTATAATAAGTATGACACTTTCTATCGTTTTAACGCTAATTTAACCGACTTGGACTTTTTAACCGAACTGAGTAGTATATTATCGTCCTTGACTTATTAAAGACACTAGGGGGCTCTGTCCTGAACTAAATCTTGATTGTGCCACAACTAAAATCAGTTTGGTGATTATTAATGTTAATTGTCATACTTATAATATTATGTTACCTATGGTAATTTCCTGATAATCTGGGATTAATTTAATTTAATTTTTATTTTATAGGAGTCGACACTAAAATGAAATTTTCCGTAGACCCTTTACCGGGGGACAGTGGTTTTTCGCAATGGTGCGCCGCAATGCAAATGGTCTCTCGACTACCTGGTGGAATCCCCATTGAATTTAGAAAGAGGGTACTACTGATAACGGAATTGTAAAGCAAGTGGCGGCTATAGTGTAATACCTCGATTGTACGATAGATGTCGTGGTTGGCAGTGCGTCGAACCTAGTGTATTAGCCCCGATTGGTCGAGATTTACAACGCTTACGTAATTTCCGTATATTTGCAACGTAGCATGCGCCGTCCTAGTCTCCCGTATTTAACGCGTTCTGTTGCCAAAAACCGAGGCTTAGCGGTAAATTATAATAAAAATCTTTTCGATTGAACAAAAATAAGTTACATTATGAAAAAGTTCATACCAATATTATATTGATAAACAAACATTGTAGTAAATTGAGAATTTTTTAAAGAGTTGCGAGTAATTTTGTTCGCTGTTTAAACCGAGAAATCGCCGGAGATTCTCGTCGGATGATAATTATTAAAATATTTGGCTCGTGGGTGTAGCCTTCTTTCGTTGCCTCGGTAACGCGTTTATGTCGGCCATGACATTAAGACGCCCATGGTAGTGACGTAGAAATTTACCAAACAGGATCTTGTGTTGTTTCGCCTCGTGATCTGTTATGTGCAAAAAGTCATGGCGGCTATTTTAAGAACAAAGGCGGATCCAGGATTTTTTACGAGGTACACAAGTCGTGCATTTTCTTGTGTACAGTTGTTATTGGTTAGATGCTTTAGCGCCTGCTATCGTCAGAAGGGGAAAATTCGGAAATTGTCTTCCCCCTTTCTATCAAACGTTCAGTGTAAAGGCTCATCTAATGAAATTTGTACACAACCCTTCGTTAGCGTGTTTAAATTCTAGCCGCGTTCTCCTTGGGTTTGTTGCTCCTAGGAGGCACTGGGTGAAAACTCGCAACAACTTCCGATGTGAGTTTCCAAGTTCTCTCCTCACTGGTTAGAAGGGTTTTTTCCCCTTAAGTTCTTCAGTTTCCTCTTTCCATAAGAACGTCTGGAGGGTATTGGTTATAGTGAGTGTAGGGAGCTGTTGACTCGCGTGACATGAAGAGCTTTCCACCACCCTCCTACGCGTTGTAACCTGGCCACCTGAATTAATGGCATTAAAAGGGTGTTGCCTTATTATTGTTATTATTACGAGTAGACTGTAACCTACCACTTGCTTTAAATAGAGACCAACGCTACATTATTTGGATTTAATGCCTAATTGGGCTTTTGATTTGATTAGCTGTGGCTAACGTTGGCTGACAAACACGTACAGTCCAAAAGAATAGATTGGAAGAAAACGAAATACGTGTGCTTGAACGAGAAAACCAATCCGGACGACGACAAACTAGGGGTGCAAATCGTCAAGGATTTGCACCGCACCGGGTGCAGCATGTTCAGCGGGGAGGAAACCGAACATAATCAAGCCTTGTTGAAGAAGGTTCTGTTGGCTTACGCCAGGTGGAACAAAGTCGTCGGCTATTGCCAGGGTTTTAACATGTTAGCCGCTATTATTTTGGAAGTAATGGATTGGAATGAAGAAAATGCCTTAAAGGTAAATGGATTACAGGGAAACAAACATTTAGATGGCGCCAAAGGTCGTTTATTTCCACTTAGGACGAATTACTATGTTGATACCAATAAAGGGGGGGGGGGGAGAATAACGTCACATGAGTGTGCTTCAATCGCGTCGGAATACGTCAGATGTAGGGAACCAATGAGATTCCGGGGTGAATTAATTTGGTTCCAAGATGGAGGATATTACTCTTAGAGCAGTAAAACACAACAAAAATAGCCATAAAAAGGAAACACGTAAAAATTAGCCACAAAAATTAAACACAAAAAAAATAGCCGTAAAAAGGAAACACTTAAAATTAGCCACAAAAATTAAACACCAAAAAAATAGCCATAAAAAGGAAACACGTAAAAATTAGCCACAAAAATTAAACACAAAAAAATAGCCGTAAAAAGGAAACACGTAAAAATTAGCCACAAAAATTAAACACCAAAAAAATAGCCATAAAAAGGAAACACGTAAAAATTAGCCACAAAAATTAAACAAAAAAAAATAGCCGTAAAAAGGAAACACGTAAAAATTAGCCACAAAAATTAAACACCAAAAAAATAGCCATAAAAAGGAAACACGTAAAAATTAGCCACAAAAATTAAACACAAAAAAATAGCCGTAAAAAGGAAACACGTAAAAATTAGCCACAAAAATTAAACACCAAAAAAATAGCCATAAAAAGGAAACACGTAAAAATTAGCCACAAAAATTAAACAAAAAAAAATAGCCGTAAAAAGGAAACACGTAAAAATTAGCCACAAAAATTAAACACCAAAAAATAGCCATAAAAAGGAAACACGTAAAACTTAGCCACAAAAATTAAACACAACAAAAATAGCCATAAAAAGGAAACACGTAAAAATTAGCCACAAAAATTAAACACAAAAAAATAGCCATAAAAAGGAAACACGTAAAAATTAGCCACAAAAATTAAACACCAAAAAAATAGCCATAAAAAGGAAACACGTAAAAATTAGCCACAAAAATTAAACACAAAAAAATAGCCATAAAAAGGAAACACGTAAAAATTATCCACAAAAATTAAACACCAAAAAATAGCCATAAAAAGGAAACCCGTAAAAATTAGCCACAAAAATTAAACACCAAAAAATAGCCATAAAAAGGAAACAAGTAAAAATTAGCCACAAAAATTAAACACAAAAAAATAGCCATAAAAAGGAAACACGTAAAAATTAGCCACAAAAATTAAACACCAAAAAATAGCCATAAAAAGGAAACACGTAAAACTTAGCCACAAAAATTAAACACAACAAAAATAGCCATAAAAAGGAAACACGTAAAAATTAGCCACAAAAATTAAACACAAAAATAAGCCATAAAAAGGAAACACGTAAAAATTAGCCACAAAAATTAAACACCAAAAAAATAGCCATAAAAAGGAAACACGTAAAAATTAGCCACAAAAATTAAACACAAAAAAATAGCCATAAAAAGGAAACACGTAAAAATTATCCACAAAAATTAAACACCAAAAAATAGCCATAAAAAGGAAACACGTAAAAATTAGCCACAAAAATTAAACACCAAAAAATAGCCATAAAAAGGAAACACGTAAAACTTAGCCACAAAAATTAAACACAAAAAAATAGCCATAAAAAGGAAACACGTAAAAATTAGCCACAAAAATTAAACACCAAAAAATAGCCGTAAAAAGGAAACACGTAAAAATTAGCCACAAAAATTAAACACCAAAAAAATAGCCATAAAAAGGAAACACGTAAAAATTAGCCACAAAAATTAAACAAAAAAAAATAGCCGTAAAAAGGAAACACGTAAAAATTAGCCACAAAAATTAAACACCAAAAAAATAGCCATAAAAAGGAAACACGTAAAAATTAGCCACAAAAATTAAACACAAAAAAATAGCCGTAAAAAGGAAACACTTAAAATTAGCCACAAAAATTAAACACCAAAAAAATAGCCATAAAAAGGAAACACGTAAAAATTAGCCACAAAAATTAAACAAAAAAAAATAGCCGTAAAAAGGAAACACGTAAAAATTAGCCACAAAAATTAAACACCAAAAAATAGCCATAAAAAGGAAACACGTAAAACTTAGCCACAAAAATTAAACACAACAAAAATAGCCATAAAAAGGAAACACGTAAAAATTAGCCACAAAAATTAAACACAAAAAAATAGCCATAAAAAGGAAACACGTAAAAATTAGCCACAAAAATTAAACACCAAAAAAATAGCCATAAAAAGGAAACACGTAAAAATTAGCCACAAAAATTAAACACAAAAAAATAGCCATAAAAAGGAAACACGTAAAAATTATCCACAAAAATTAAACACCAAAAAATAGCCATAAAAAGGAAACACGTAAAACTTAGCCACAAAAATTAAACACAACAAAAATAGCCATAAAAAGGAAACACGTAAAAATTAGCCACAAAAATTAAACACAAAAAAATAGCCATAAAAAGGAAACACGTAAAAATTAGCCACAAAAATTAAACACCAAAAAAATAGCCATAAAAAGGAAACACGTAAAAATTAGCCACAAAAATTAAACACAAAAAAATAGCCATAAAAAGGAAACACGTAAAAATTATCCACAAAAATTAAACACCAAAAAATAGCCATAAAAAGGAAACACGTAAAAATTAGCCACAAAAATTAAACACCAAAAAATAGCCATAAAAAGGAAACACGTAAAACTTAGCCACAAAAATTAAACACAAAAAAATAGCCATAAAAAGGAAACACGTAAAAATTAGCCACAAAAATTAAACACCAAAAAATAGCCGTAAAAAGGAAACACGTAAAAATTAGCCACAAAAATTAAACACCAAAAAAATAGCCATAAAAAGGAAACACGTAAAAATTAGCCACAAAAATTAAACACAAAAAAATAGCCGTAAAAAGGAAACACGTAAAAATTAGCCACAAAAATTAAACACCAAAAAATAGCCATAAAAAGGAAACACGTAAAACTTAGCCACAAAAATTAAACACAAAAAAATAGCCATAAAAAGGAAACACGTAAAAATTAGCCACAAAAATTAAACACAAAAAAATAGCCGTAAAAAGGAAACACGTAAAAATTAGCCACAAAAATTAAACACCAAAAAAATAGCCATAAAAAGGAAACACGTAAAAATTAGCCACAAAAATTAGCCACAAAAATTAAACACAAAAAAATAGCCATAAAAAGGAAACACGTAAAAATTAGCCACAAAAATTAAACACAAAAAAATAGCCATAAAAAGGAAACACGTAAAAATTAGCCACAAAAATTAAACACCAAAAAATAGCCATAAAAAGGAAACACGTAAAACTTAGCCACAAAAATTAAACACAACAAAAATAGCCATAAAAAGGAAACACGTAAAAATTAGCCACAAAAATTAAACACAAAAAAATAGCCATAAAAAGGAAACACGTAAAAATTAGCCACAAAAATTAAACACCAAAAAAATAGCCATAAAAAGGAAACACGTAAAAATTAGCCACAAAAATTAAACACAAAAAAATAGCCATAAAAAGGAAACACGTAAAAATTATCCACAAAAATTAAACACCAAAAAATAGCCATAAAAAGGAAACACGTAAAAATTAGCCACAAAAATTAAACACCAAAAAATAGCCATAAAAAGGAAACACGTAAAACTTAGCCACAAAAATTAAACACAAAAAAATAGCCATAAAAAGGAAACACGTAAAAATTAGCCACAAAAATTAAACACCAAAAAATAGCCGTAAAAAGGAAACACGTAAAAATTAGCCACAAAAATTAAACACCAAAAAAATAGCCATAAAAAGGAAACACGTAAAAATTAGCCACAAAAATTAAACACAAAAAAATAGCCGTAAAAAGGAAACACGTAAAAATTAGCCACAAAAATTAAACACCAAAAAATAGCCATAAAAAGGAAACACGTAAAACTTAGCCACAAAAATTAAACACAAAAAAATAGCCATAAAAAGGAAACACGTAAAAATTAGCCACAAAAATTAAACACAAAAAAATAGCCGTAAAAAGGAAACACGTAAAAATTAGCCACAAAAATTAAACACCAAAAAAATAGCCATAAAAAGGAAACACGTAAAAATTAGCCACAAAAATTAAACAAAAAAAAATAGCCGTAAAAAGGAAACACGTAAAAATTAGCCACAAAAATTAAACACCAAAAAAATAGCCATAAAAAGGAAACACGTAAAAATTAGCCACAAAAATTAAACACAAAAAAATAGCCATAAAAAGGAAACACGTAAAAATTAGCCACAAAAATTAAACACCAAAAAATAGCCATAAAAAGGAAACACTTAAACTTAGCCACAAAAATTAAACACAACAAAAATAGCCATAAAAAGGAAACACGTAAAAATTAGCCACAAAAATTAAACACAAAAAAATAGCCATAAAAAGGAAACACGTAAAAATTAGCCACAAAAATTAAACACCAAAAAAATAGCCATAAAAAGGAAACACGTAAAAATTAGCCACAAAAATTAAACACAAAAAAATAGCCATAAAAAGGAAACACGTAAAAATTATCCACAAAAATTAAACACCAAAAAATAGCCATAAAAAGGAAACACGTAAAAATTAGCCACAAAAATTAAACACCAAAAAATAGCCATAAAAAGGAAACACGTAAAACTTAGCCACAAAAATTAAACACAACAAAAATAGCCATAAAAAGGAAACACGTAAAAATTAGCCACAAAAATTAAACACCAAAAAAATAGCCATAAAAAGGAAACACGTAAAAATTAGCCACAAAAATTAAACACAAAAAAATAGCCATAAAAAGGAAACACGTAAAAATTAGCCACAAAAATTAAACACCAAAAAATAGCCATAAAAAGGAAACACGTAAAACTTAGCCACAAAAATTAAACACAACAAAAATAGCCATAAAAAGGAAACACGTAAAAATTAGCCACAAAAATTAAACACAAAAAAATAGCCATAAAAAGGAAACACGTAAAAATTATCCACAAAAATTAAACACCAAAAAATAGCCATTAAAAGGAAACACGTAAAAATTAGCCACAAAAATTAAACACAAAAAAATAGCCATAAAAAGGAAACACGTAAAAATTAGCCACAAAAATTAAACACAAAAAAATAGCCATAAAAAGGAAACACGTAAAAATTAGCCACAAAAATTAAACACCAAAAAAATAGCCATAAAAAGGAAACACTAAAAATTAGTCACAAAAATTAAACACCAAAAAAATAGCCATCAAAAGGAAACACGTAAAAATTAGCCACAAAAATTAAACACAAAAAAATAGCCATAAAAAGGAAACACGTAAAAATTAGCCACAAAAATTAAACACCAAAAAAATAGCCATAAAAAGGAAACACTAAAAATTAGTCACAAAAATTAAACACCAAAAAAATAGCCATCAAAAGGAAACACGTAAAAATTAGCCACAAAAATTAAACACAAAAAAATAGCCATAAAAAGGAAACACGTAAAAATTAGCCACAAAAATTAAACACCAAAAAAATAGCCATAAAAAGGAAACACTAAAAATTAGTCACAAAAATTAAACACCAAAAAAATAGCCATCAAAAGGAAACACGTAAAAATTAGCCACAAAAATTAAACACAAAAAAATAGCCATAAAAAGGAAACACGTAAAAATTAGCCACAAAAATTAAACACCAAAAAAATAGCCATAAAAAGGAAACACTAAAAATTAGTCACAAAAATTAAACACCAAAAAAATAGCCATCAAAAGGAAACACGTAAAAATTAGCCACAAAAATTAAACACAAAAAATAGCCATAAAAAGGAAACACGTAAAAATTAGCCACAAAAATTAAACACCAAAAAAATAGCCATAAAAAGGAAACACTAAAAATTAGTCACAAAAATTAAACACCAAAAAAATAGCCATCAAAAGGAAACACGTAAAAATTAGCCACAAAAATTAAACACCAAAAAAATAGCCATAAAAAGGAAACACGTAAAAATTTGCAACAAAAATTAAACACAAAAAAATAGCCATAAAAAGGAAACACGTAAAAATTAGCCACAAAAAAGGAACACGAAAAAATAGCCCTAAAAGTGATACCGGTAAAAATTAGCCATAAATGGAAACGCGTAAAATTAGCCATAAAAATTATACATGAAATAATTAGCCATAAAAGGAAACGCGTAAAATTAGCCATAAAAATTATACATGAAATAATTAGCCATAAAAGGAAACGCGTAAAATTAGGCATGAAAAGGAAACACGAAAAAATAGCTTTAAAAGTGATACGCGTAAAAATTCGCCGTAAAAAGGAAACGCGTCAAATTTAACCATAAAAAGGAAACACGAAAAAATAGCCATAAAAGTGATACGCGTAAAAAATAGCCATAAAAGTGATACGCGTAAAAAATAGCCATAAAAGTGATACGCGTAAAAAATAGCCATAAATGTGATACGCGTAAAAAATAGCCATAAAAGTGATACGCGTAAAAAATAGCCATAAAAGTGATACGCGTAAAAAATAGCCATAAATGTGATACGCGTAAAAATTAGCCATAAAATGAAACACAAAAATTTAGCCATAAAAATGAAACGCGAAAAATTAGCCATAAAAATGAAACACGAAAAATTAGCCATAAAATGAAAGACGAAAATTTAGCCATAAAAATGAAACACGAAAATTTAGCCATAAAAATGAAACACGAAAAATTAGCCATAAAAATGAAACACGAAAAATTAGCCATAAAATGAAAGACGAAAATTTAGCCATAAAAATGAAACACAAAAAATTTAGCCATAAAAATGAAACACGAATAATTTAGCCATAAAAGTTATACACTCAAAAATGAATATTTTTAGATAATTTCAAATGTATGCTGGCGCTATCTGGTATTTATAAATCGGCCTCTAATGGCGTTTCCCCCGTGGTACGATCTTCTTCTCTGGACTACTTAACGGTTTACTAATGCACGCGTTGAATTTGAATCGCAGGTAATGATATACCTGATAGAAGAGGTCCTGCCCGAAGGCTATTTTGCAAATCATATGCGCGGGCTCTCGGTGGATATGGCCGTATTCCGGGAGTTGCTTAAAATGAGAAATACGGTCCTATCGCAACACTTAGATAGGTTGCAATACGAAGCTCAAGACAGTGGTGCTGGTACGTATACACTTACGAAGAACCCATTTAGGCAACCGAGGACTAAAACGTTTGGTTCTCAGTTCAGTGGCGCACTCGGGTGAGACCCCGGGGCCCTTGCACAACGTACGGATTTACAATCCTAGCCTTACACAAGGTACGCCACTGGTTCAATAAGTAACTTCATCTCTGAAGTAGAAGGCTAGTGGCTCCACCTATATTTAATGTAACTACGTAATTAGTTTTTAACCAATTTCGGTCCAATTAGAACAAAATACGTTCGGTCCAACTGGCTCGCGAAGCTTAGACGGATTAAGCACTCGCTTGCTAGCTTTGTGATTGGAGGATACTACAGCAATGGTATAGAGTTAATAGGACTACTGTCTATTCTTACTACTTCGCCGTCGTGTACCCTGCTTTAGCACACAAAAAAATATTTTTGTTTAAGACACTAGCATTGAAACTCGATAACTGAGGTTTTTAGGCTATTGAGGTTCTAGAATTTAAGAGCCAAACAGAAAACCCCTGCTCCTGGATTAGCCCCTTATCCCCCCGGCCTAGCCATAACTATCTTTCACGTTCTCAGTTGTCTAAATGTACTCACCCTTCTGCATTGAAAGTTTACCTTTCTTTATAAATAAGAAGAGAAGCACTATACCAAATGAAAATTACATTATTTTTGTATTGAATTTCCAATGAGTTTCTTTTATATTTTACAAATTTACTTTATTTATAAAATATTAATGAAGAAAGGTATTTTTTCGAGAAAAATTGAAAATGTAAAATTTAATTTGAAAATTATGTGTGTTTTTCCCCCTGTTTAGGTACAAGCTACGAGCCACCACTAACTAACGTATTTACTATGCAGTGGTTTTTGACCTTATTCTCAAATTGTTTGCCAAAATCGACCGTGTTAAGGGTCTGGGATTTGATTTTCTTGGAGGGTAACGAAGTGCTACTGCGAACGGCGTTGTCCATTTGGGGTGGCTTAGCTGAGTATGTATATCGAACTTGGACAAATAAAATAAGGGAGTATAACCTTAGGTCAACTTTCCGTCAATACTTGTGACGCGACAGTCTAGAACGTAATAGACTTCGAGCTAAGGAAATATAGCGCCATCTGCCTTAATATTCCTCAACTAAAAATGCGAAAAAATAGCAGACGACTTTTGAATATCACTGTTTTTGGTTGAAACCTAGACTACGTACCCTAGATTGGAAATGCGGCGAGATTCCTGCGGGCTCCAGTCTAACCACGCGATTCCCTAGTTGCGGGGGGCAATGTATAGCGTGAGGGTAAAAAGTCTGAAAAATTCAGTTCGGTTCAGTTTTAAATCTCGTATCCGAGGTCGGTGCTGGCGCCTGGCAGTCTAAACAAAAAAAAATCGGGACTGGAGGACGAGGCCCGAGGTTTCGACCAAGTTTTATTTGAAGCGTAAATTTTCTTTATTTTACTGATTGGAATTTTATTTTACCAAGAGTTGTAAGAACTATCACAAATCATCTTTAATCATAAGTTGGGTTAAATTGAAATTGTAGCGAAGTTTATTAATACGATGGTGCCTTCAATTGTAAATATGGACAAGTAATGGAATGCTTCATTTGTCATCATTTTTATTTGATTTGTCTTAATTAGAGATCGGCGTTTGAATAAGATAGTATCCAATTATTTATTTTTATTCATAACCGCAAATTATCCAAAAAATATACGAAATGTTAAATCGTTGTTTATTCGTATAAAATGTTCATAAAAAACAGTTAACCAAATTCGTTCCGCCGACCTCTAGCCTTAATTTTTTTCTAAGTAAAGCTGTTTAAAAATAATAAAAATATAGAAAAACATTTGAAATTAAGCATTTAAAACTTATTTTTACATAAGGTAAATCAGGAGATATTAATTTTGAAGCGTTTTTTAAAGTTTAGCCCGAGGCCCGAACGAGGTCTAGATACCGAAGCAGACGAACCCACTGAAACTTTTCAGACTAAACTTCCACCCCCACCTCTCCCACTAGGGAATCGCAAGAGACAACGCATTTCGCGTACGTTTCTACCCCCTGTTGAAACTTTCAGCTGTTGTCGAGTGAAAATTTTGAACGAGCAGACAGCTTTCATATATTCAATTTGAAACTCGGCCGGTAAGCGGTGATACTTGTTACCAAAATTTATAGTACGCACGAAGCCTATAGAACAGTTGGTTTAAGTGCAACACTAGTGGAACAAATAGTATTCACTAAATAGACATAATTATCCCAACGCTAATTATTTTTATGATTAGTTCTTCGATTTTAACTTTCCATCAAAACTTAACGAGGTTAACGGTAATAGTGAG